>NW_026961647.1:0-68000 GCF_963924245.1 Chroicocephalus ridibundus
ACCGGAAAATGCTTCGCAGGCTGGCGCGGCAGCGCCACGTGGGCGCCGGTGGCGCCGAGGCTGATGGCCGCCGCAAAGCCCGCAGCCCCACGGGCTGTGGGGCCACGTGAGCGGCTGCCAAAGAGCTTTCCAATGAGGCACGGCTTTCCCTCCTGGCTTTTCGGGCGTGGGAGCTGTGGCCAGAGCCGCGGCCGTACCGGAAAATGCTTCGCAGGCTGGCGCGGCCGCGCCAGGTGGGCGCCGGTGGCGCCGAGGCTGACGGCCGCCGCAAAGCCCGCAGCCCCACGGGCTGTGGGGCCACGCGAGCGGCTGCCAAAGAGCTTTCCAACGAGGCACGGCTTTCCCTCCTGACTCTTCGGGCGTGGGAGCTGTGGCCAGAGCCGCGGCCCTACCGGAAAATGCTTCGCAGGCTGGCGTGGCGGCGCCAGGTGGGCGCCGGTGGCGCCGAGGCTGACGGCCGCCGCAAAGCCCGCAGCCCCACGGGCTGTGGGGCCACGCGAGCGGCTGCCAAAGAGCTTTCCAACGAGGCACGGCTGTCCCTCCTGGCTCTTCGGGCGTGGGAGCTGTGGCCAGAGCCGCGGCCCTACCAGAAAATGCTTCGCAGGCTGGCGCGGCCGCGCCAGGTGGGCGCCGGTGGCGCCGAGGCTGACGGCCGCCGCAAAGCCCGCAGCCCCACGGGCTGTGGGGGCACGTGAGGAGCTGCCAAAGAGCTTTCCAACGAGGCACGGCTTTTCCTCCTGGCTCTTCGGGCGTGGGAGCTGTGGCCAGAGCCGCGGCCCTACCGGAAAATGCTTCGCAGGCTGGCGCGGCCGTGCGAGGTGGGCGCCGGTGGCGCCGAGGCTGACGGCCGCCGCAAAGCCCGCAGCCCCACGGGCTGTGGGGCCTCGCGAGCGGCTGCCAAAGAGCTTTCCAACGAGGCACGGCTTTCCCTCCTGACTCTTCGGGCGTGGGAGCTGTGGCCAGAGCCGCGGCCCTACCGGAAAATGCTTCGCAGGCTGGCGTGGCGGCGCCAGGTGGGCGCCGGTGGCGCCGAGGCTGACGGCCGCCGCAAAGCCCGCAGCCCCACGGGCTGTGGGGCCACGCGAGCAGCTGCCAAAGAGCTTTCCAACGAGGCACGGCTTTCCCTCCTGGCCCTTCGGGCGTGGGAGCTGAGGCCAGAGCCGCGGCCCTACCAGAAAGGGCTTCGCAGGCTGGCGCGGCTGCGCCAGGTGGGCGCCGGTGGCGCCGAGGCTGACGGCCGCCGCAAAGCCCGCAGCCCCACGGGCTGTGGGGCCACGCGAGCGGCTGCCAAAGAGATTTCCAACGAGGCACGGCTTTCCCTCCTGGCTCTTCGGGCGTGGAAGCTGTGGCCAGAGCCACGGCCCTACCGGAAAATGCTTCGCAGGCTGGCGCGGCAGCGCCACGTGGGCGCCGGTGGCGCCGAGGCTGATGGCCGCCGCAAAGCCCGCAGCCCCACGGGCTGTGGGGCCACGTGAGCGGCTGCCAAAGAGCTTTCCAATGAGGCACGGCTTTCCCTCCTGGCTTTTCGGGCGTGGGAGCTGTGGCCAGAGCCGCGGCCGTACCGGAAAATGCTTCGCAGGCTGGCGCGGCCGCGCCAGGTGGGCGCCGGTGGCGCCGAGGCTGACGGCCGCCGCAAAGCCCGCAGCCCCACGGGCTGTGGGGCCACGCGAGCGGCTGCCAAAGAGCTTTCCAACGAGGCACGGCTGTCCCTCCTGGCTCTTCGGGCGTGGGAGCTGTGGCCAGAGCCGCGGCCCTACCAGAAAATGCTTCGCAGGCTGGCGCGGCGGCGTCACGTGGGCGCCGGTGGCGCCGAGGCTGACGGCCGCCGCAAAGCCCGCAGCCCCACGGGCTGTGGGGGCACGTGAGGAGCTGCCAAAGAGCTTTCCAACGAGGCACGGCTTTTCCTCCTGGCTCTTCGGGCGTGGGAGCTGTGGCCAGAGCCGCGGCCCTACCGGAAAATGCTTCGCAGGCTGGCGCGGCCGTGCGAGGTGGGCGCCGGTGGCGCCGAGGCTGACGGCCGCCGCAAAGCCCGCAGCCCCACGGGCTGTGGGGCCTCGCGAGCGGCTGCCAAAGAGCTTTCCAACGAGGCACGGCTTTCCCTCCTGGCTCTTCAGGCGTGGGAGCTGTGGCCAGAACCGCGGCCCTACCGGAAAATGCTTCGCAGGCTGGCGTGGCCGCGCCAGGTGGGCGCCGGTGGTGCCGAGGCTGACGGCCGCCGCAAAGCCCGCAGCCCCACGGGCTGTGGGGCCACGCGAGCGGCTGCCAAAGAGCTTTCCAACGAGGCACGGCTTTCCCTCCTGGCCCTTCGGGCGTGGGAGCTGAGGCCAGAGCCGCGGCCCTACCAGAAAATGCTTCGCAGGCTGGCGCGGCGGCGCCAGGTGGGCGCCGGTGGCGCCGAGGCTGACGGCCGCCGCAAAGCCCGCAGCTCCACGGGCTGTGGGGCCACGCGAGCGGCTGCCAAAGAGCTTTCCAACGAGGCACGGCTTTCCCTCCTGGCTCTTCGGGCGTGGGAGCTGTGGCCAGAGCTGCGGCCCTACCGGAAAATGCTTCGCAGGCTGGCGTGGCGGCGCCACGTGGGCGCCGGTGGCGCCGAGGCTGACGGCCGCCGCAAAGCCCGCAGCCCCACGGGCTGTGGGGCCACGCGAGCAGCTGCCAAAGAGCTTTCCAACGAGGCACGGCTTTCCCTCCTGGCTCTTCGGGCGTGGGAGCTGTGGCCAGAGCCGCGGCCCTACCGGAAAATGCTTCGCAGGCTGGCGCGGCCGCGCCAGGTGGGCGCCGGTGGCGCCGAGGCTGACAGCCGCCGCAAAGCCCGCAGCCCCACGGGCTGTGGGGCCACGCGAGCGGCTGCCAAAGAGCTTTCCAACGAGGCACGGCTTTCCCTCCTGGCTCTTCGGGCGTGGGAGCTGTGGCCAGAGCCGCGGCCCTACCGGAAAATGCTTCGCAGGCTGACGCGGCCGCGCCAGGTGGGCGCCGGTGGCGCCGAGGCTGACAGCCGCCGCAAAGCCCGCAGCCCCACGGGCTGTGGGGCCACGCGAGCGGCTGCCAAAGAGCTTTCCAACGAGGCACGGCTTTCCCTCCTGGCTCTTCGGGCGTGGGAGCTGTGGCCAGAGCTGCGGCCTTACCGGAGAATGCTTCGCAGGATGGCACGGCCGCGCCAGGTGGGCGCCGGTGGCGCCGAGGCTGACGGCCGCCGCAAAGCCCGCAGCCCCACGGGCTGTGGGGCCACGCGAGTGGCTGCCAAAGAGCTTTCCAACGAGGCACGGCTTTCCCTCCTTGGTCTTCAGGCGTGGGAGCTGTGGCCAGAGCCGCGGCCCTACCGGAAAATGCTTCGCAGGCTGGCGCGGCAGCGCCACGTGGGCGCCGGTGGCGACGAGGCTGACGGCCGCCGCAAAGCCCGCAGCCCCACGGGCTGTGGGGCCACGCGAGCGGCTGCCAAAGAGCTTTCCAACGAGGCACGGCTTTCCCTCCTGGCTCTTCGGGCGTGGGAGCTGTGGCCAGAGCCGCGGCCCTACCGGAAAATGCTTCGCAGGCTGGCGCGGCTGCGCCACGTGGGCGCAGGTGGCGCCGAGGCTGACGGCCGCCGCAAAGCCCGCAGCCCCACGGGCTGTGGGGCCACGCGAGCGGCTGCCAAAGAGCTTTCCAACGAGGCATGGCTTTCCCTCCTGGCTCTTCGGGCGTGGGAGCTGTGGCCAGAGCCGCGGCCCTACCAGAAAATGCTTCGCAGGCTGGCGCGGAAGCGCAACGTGGGCGCCGGTGGCGCCGAGGCTGATGGCCGCCGCAAAGCCCGCAGCCCCACGGGCTGTGGGGCCACGTGAGCGGCTGCCAAAGAGCTTTCCAATGAGGCACGGCTTTCCCTCCTGGCTTTTCGGGCGTGGGAGCTGTGGCCAGAGCCGCGGCCGTACCGGAAAATGCTTCGCAGGCTGGCGCGGCCGCGCCAGGTGGGCGCCGGTGGCGCCGAGGCTGACGGCCGCCGCAAAGCCCGCAGCCCCACGGGCTGTGGGGCCACGCGAGCGGCTGCCAAAGAGCTTTCCAACGAGGCACGGCTTTCCCTCCTGGCTCTTCGGGCGTGGGAGCTGTGGCCAGAGCCGCGGCCCTACCGGAAAATGCTTCGCAGGCTGGCGTGGCGGCGCCAGGTGGGCGCCGGTGGCGCCGAGGCTGACGGCCGCCGCAAAGCCCGCAGCCCCACGGGCTGTGGGGCCACGCGAGCGGCTGCCAAAGAGCTTTCCAACGAGGCACGGCTGTCCCTCCTGGCTCTTCGGGCGTGGGAGCTGTGGCCAGAGCCGCGGCCCTACCAGAAAATGCTTCGCAGGCTGGCGCGGCGGCGTCACGTGGGCGCCGGTGGCGCCGAGGCTGACGGCCGCCGCAAAGCCCGCAGCCCCACGGGCTGTGGGGGCACGTGAGGAGCTGCCAAAGAGCTTTCCAACGAGGCACGGCTTTTCCTCCTGGCTCTTCGGGCGTGGGAGCTGTGGCCAGAGCCGCGGCCCTACCGGAAAATGCTTTGCAGGCTGGCGCGGCCGTGCGAGGTGGGCGCCGGTGGCGCCGAGGCTGACGGCCGCCGCAAAGCCCGCAGCCCCACGGGCTGTGGGGCCTCGCGAGCGGCTGCCAAAGAGCTTTCCAACGAGGCACGGCTTTCCCTCCTGGCTCTTCAGGCGTGGGAGCTGTGGCCAGAACCGCGGCCCTACCAGAAAATGCTTCGCAGGCTGGCGTGGCCGCGCCAGGTGGGCGCCAGTGGCGCCGAGGCTGACGGCCGCCGCAAAGCCCGCAGCCCCACGGGCTGTGGGGCCACGCGAGCGGCTGCCAAAGAGCTTTCCAACGAGGCACGGCTTTCCCTCCTGGCCCTTCGGGCGTGGGAGCTGAGGCCAGAGCCGCGGCCCTACCAGAAAATGCTTCGCAGGCTGGCGCGGCGGCGCCAGGTGGGCGCCGGTGGCGCCGAGGCTGACGGCCGCCGCAAAGCCCGCAGCTCCACGGGCTGTGGGGCCACGCGAGCGGCTGCCAAAGAGCTTTCCAACGAGGCACGGCTTTCCCTCCTGGCTCTTCGGGCGTGGGAGCTGTGGCCAGAGCTGCGGCCCTACCGGAAAATGCTTCGCAGGCTGGCGTGGCGGCGCCACGTGGGCGCCGGTGGCGCCGAGGCTGACAGCCGCCGCAAAGCCCGCAGCCCCACGGGCTGTGGGGCCACGCGAGCGGCTGCCAAAGAGCTTTCCAACGAGGCACGGCTTTCCCTCCTGGCTCTTCGGGCGTGGGAGCTGTGGCCAGAGCCGCGGCCCTACCGGAAAATGCTTCGCAGGCTGGCGCGGCCGCGCCAGGTGGGCGCCGGTGGCGCCGAGGCTGACGGCCGCCGCAAAGCCCGCAGCCCCACGGGCTGTGGGGTCACGCGAGCGGCTGCCAAAGAGCTTTCCAACGAGGCATGGCTTTCCCTCATTGGTCTTCGGGCGTGGGAGCTGTGGCCAGAGCCGCGGCCCTACCGGAAAATGCTTCGCAGGCTGGCGAGGCGGCGCCAGGTGGGCGCCGGTGGCGCCGAGGCTGACGGCCGCCGCAAAGCCCGCAGCGCCACGGGCTGTGGGGCCACGCGAGCGGCTGCCAAAGAGCTTTCCAACGAGGCACGGCTTTCCCTCCTGGCTCTTCGGGCGTGGAAGCTGTGGCCAGAGCCGCGGCCCTACCGGAAAATGCTTCGCAGGCTGGCGCGGCCGCGCCAGGTGGGCGCCGGTGGCGCCGAGGCTGACGGCCGCCGCAAAGCCCGCAGCGCCACGGGCTGTGGGGCCACGCGAGCAGCTGCCAAAGAGCTTTCCAACGAGGCACGGCTTTCCCTCCTGGCTCTTCGGGCGTGGGAGCTGTGGCCAGAGCCGCGGCCCTACCGGAAAATGCTTTGCAGGCTGGCGCGGCCGCGCCAGGTGGGCGCCGGTGGCGCCGAGGCTGACGGCCGCCGCAAAGCCCGCATCTGCACGGGCTGTGGGGCCACGCGAGCGGCTGCCAAAGAGCTTTCCAACGAGGCACGGCTTTCCCTCCTGGCTCTTCGGGCGTGGGAGCTGTGGCCAGAGCCGCGGCCCTACCGGAAAATGCTTCGCAGGCTGGCGCGGCAGCGCCACGTGGGCGCCGGTGGCGACGAGGCTGACGGCCGCCGCAAAGCCCGCAGCCCCACGGGCTGTGGGGCCACGCGAGCGGCTGCCAAAGAGCTTTCCAACGAGGCACGGCTTTCCCTCCTGGCTCTTCGGGCGTGGGAGCTGTGGCCAGAGCCGCGGCCCTACCGGAAAATGCTTTGCAGGCTGGCGCGGCCGCGCCAGGTGGGCGCCGGTGGCGCCGAGGCTGACGGCCGCCGCAAAGCCCGCAGCCCCACGGGCTGTGGGGCCATGCGAGCGGCTGCCAAAGAGCTTTCCAACGAGGCATGGCTTTCCCTCCTGGCTCTTCGGGCGTGGGAGCTGAGGCCAGAGCCGCGGCCCTACCGGAAAATGCTTCGCAGGCTGGCGTGGCGGCGCCAGGTGGGCGCCGGTGGCGCAGAGGCTGACGGCCGCCGCAAAGCCCGCAGCCCCACGGGCTGTGGGGCCACGCGAGCGGCTGCCAAAGAGCTTTCAAACGAGGCATGGCTTTCCCTCCTTGGTCTTCGGGCGTGGGAGCTGTGGCCAGAGCCGCGGCCCTACCGGAAAATGCTTCGCAGGCTAGCGCGGCCGCGCCAGGTGGGCGCCGGTGGCGCCGAGGCTGACGGCCGCCGCAAAGCCCGCAGCTGCACGGGCTGTGGGGCCACGCGAGCGGCTGCCAAAGAGCTTTCCAACGAGGCACGGCTTTCCCTCCTGGCTCTTCGGGCGTGGGAGCTGTGGCCAGAGCTGCGGCCCTACCGGAAAATGCTTCGCAGGCTGGCGCGGCCGCGCCAGGTGGGCGCCGGTGGCGCCGAGGCTGACGGCCTCCGCAAAGCCCGCAGCCCCACGGGCTGTGGGGCCACGCGAGCGGCTGCCAAAGAGCTTTCCAACGAGGCACGGCTTTCCCTCCTGGCTCTTTGGGCGTGGGAGCTGGGGCCAGAGCCGCGGCCCTACCGGAAAATGCTTCGCAGGCTGGCGCGGCCGCGCCAGGTGGGCGCCGGTGGCGCCGAGGCTGACGGCCGCCGCAAAGCCCGCAGCCCCACGGGCTGTGGGGCCACGCGAGCGGCTGCCAAAGAGCTTTCCAACGAGGCATGGCTTTCCCTCCTTGGTCTTCGGGCGTGGGAGCTGTGGCCAGAGCCGCGGCCCTACCGGAAAATGCTTCGCAGGCTGGCGCGGCAGCGCCACGTGGGCGCCGGTGGCGACGAGGCTGACGGCCGCCGCAAAGCCTGCAGCCCCACGGGCTGTGGGGCCACGCGAGCGGCTGCCAAAGAGCTTTCCAACGAGGCACGGCTTTCCCTCCTGGCTCTTCGGGCGTGGGAGCTGTGGCCAGAGCCGCGGCCCTACCGGAAAATGCTTCGCAGGCTGGCGCGGCCGAGCCACGTGGGCGCCGGTGGCGCCAAGGCTGATGGCCGCCGCAAAGCCCGCAGCCCCACGGGCTGTGGGGCCACGTGAGCGGCTGCCAAAGAGCTTTCCAATGAGGCACGGCTTTCCCTCCTGGCTTTTCGGGCGTGGGAGCTGTGGCCAGAGCCGCGGCCCTACCGGAAAATGCTTCGCAGGCTGGCGCGGCGGCGCCAGGTGGGCGCCGCTGGCGCCGAGGCTGACGGCCGCCGCAAAGCCCGCAGCCCCACGGGCTGTGGGGCCACGCGAGCGGCTGCCAAAGAGCTTTCCAACGAGGCACGGCTTTCCCTCCTGGCTCTTCGGGCGTGGGAGCTGTGGCCAGAGCCGCGGCCCTACCGGAAAATGCTTCGCAGCCTGGCGCGGCGGCACCAGGTGGGCGCCGGTGGCGCCGAGGCTGACGGCCGCCGCAAAGCCCGCAGCCCCACGGGCTGTGGGGCCACGCGAGCGGCTGCCAAAGAGCTTTCCAACGAGGCACGGCTTTCCCTCCTGGCTCTTCGGGCGTGGGAGCTGTGGCCAGAGCCGCGGCCCTACCAGAAAATGCTTCGCAGGCTGGCGCGGCGGCGCCACGTGGGCGCCGGTGGCGCCGAGGCTGACGGCCGCCGCAAAGCCCGCAGCCCCACGGGCTGTGGGGCCACGCGAGCAGCTGCCAAAAAGCTTTCCAACGAGGCACGGCTTTCCCTCATGGCTCTTCGAGCGTGGGAGCTGTGCCCAGAGCCGCGGCCCTACCGGAAAATGCTTCGCAGGCTGGCGCGGCGGCGCCACGTGGGCGCCGGTGGCGCCGAGGCTGACGGCTGCCGCAAAGCCCGCAGCCCCACGGGCTGTGGGGCCACGCGAGCGGCTGCCAAACAGCTTTCCAACGGGGCACGGCTTTCCCTCCTGGCTCTTCGGGCGTGGGAGCTGTGGCCAGAGCCGCGGCCCTACGGGAAAATGCTTCGCAGGCTGGCGCTGCGGCGCCACGGGGGCGCCGGTGGCGCCGAGGCTGACGGCCGCCGCAAAGCCCGCAGCCCCACGGGCTGTGGGGCCACGCGAGCGGCTGCCAAAGAGCTTTCCAACGAGGCACGGCTGTCCCTCCTGGCTCTTCGGGCGTGGGAGCTGTGGCCAGAGCCGCGGCCCTACCAGAAAATGCTTCGCAGGCTGGCGCGGCGGCGCCACGTGGGCGCCGGTGGCGCCGAGGCTGACGGCCGCCGCAAAGCCCGCAGCCCCACGGGCTGTGGGGCCACGTGAGTAGCTGCCAAAGAGCTTTCCAACGAGGCACGGCTTTTCCTCCTGGCTCTTCGGGCGTGGGAGCTGTG
Organism: Chroicocephalus ridibundus; assembly: GCF_963924245.1. NCBI lineage: Eukaryota > Metazoa > Chordata > Aves > Charadriiformes > Laridae > Chroicocephalus > Chroicocephalus ridibundus. Next base: position 8,759 of record NW_026961647.1, read on the forward strand.
GCCAGAGCCGCGGCCCTACCGGAAAATGCTTCGCAGGCTGGCGCGGCCGTGCGAGGTGGGCGCCGGTGGCGCCGAGGCTGACGGCCGCCGCAAAGCCCGCAGCCCCACGGGCTGTGGGGCCTCGCGAGCGGCTGCCAAAGAGCTTTCCAACGAGGCATGGCTTTCCCTCCTGGCTCTTCAGGCGTGGGAGCTGTGGCCAGAACCGCGGCCCTACCGGAAAATGCTTCGCAGGCTGGCGCGGCCGCGCCAAGTGGGCGCCAGTGGCGCCGAGGCTGACGGCCGCCGCAAAGCCCGCAGCCCCACGGGCTGTGGGGCCACGCGAGCGGCTGCCAAAGAGCTTTCCAACGAGGCACGGCTTTCCCTCCTGGCCCTTCGGGCGTGGGAGCTGAGGCCAGAGCCGCGGCCCTACCAGAAAATGCTTCGCAGGCTGGCGCGGCGGCGCCAGGTGGGCGCCGGTGGCGCCGAGGCTGACGGCCGCCACAAAGCCCGCAGCCCCACGGGCTGTGGGGCCACGCGAGCGGCTGCCAAAGAGCTTTCCAACGAGGCACGGCTTTCCCTCCTGGCTCTTCGGGCGTGGGAGCTGTGGCCAGAGCCGCGGCCCTACCGGAAAATGCTTCGCAGGCTGGCACGGCGGCGCCACGTGGGCGCCGGTGGCGCCGAAGCTGACGGCCGCCGCAAAGCCCGCAGCCCCACAGGCTGTGGGGCCACGCGAGCAGCTGCCAAAGAGCTTTCCAACGAGGCACGGCTTTCCCTCCTGGCTCTTCGGGCGTGGGAGCTGTGGCCAGAGCCGCGGCCCTACCGGAAAATGCTTCGCAGGCTGGCGTGGCGGCGCCACGTGGGCGACGGTGGCGCCGAGGCTGACGGCCGCCGCAAAGCCCGCAGCCCCACGGGCTGTGGGGCCACGCGAGCAGCTGCCAAAGAGCTTTCCAACGAGGCACGGCTTTCCCTCCTGGCTCTTCGGGCGTGGGAGCTGTGGCCAGAGCCGCGGCCCTACCGGAAAATGCTTCGCAGGCTGGCGCGGCCGCGCCAGGTGGGCGCCGGTGGCGCCGAGGCTGACAGCCGCCGCAAAGCCCGCAGCCCCACGGGCTGTGGGGCCACGCGAGCGGCTGCCAAAGAGCTTTCCAACGAGGCACGGCTTTCCCTCCTGGCTCTTCGGGCGTGGGAGCTGTGGCCAGAGCCGCGGCCCTACCGGAAAATGCTTCGCAGGCTGGCGCGGCAGCGCCACGTGGGCGCCGGTGGCGACGAGGCTGACGGCCGCCGCAAAGCCCGCAGCCCCACGGGCTGTGGGGCCACGCGAGCGGCTGCCAAAGAGCTTTCCAACGAGGCACGGCTTTCCCTCCTGGCTCTTCGGGCGTGGGAGCTGTGGCCAGAGCCGCAGCCCTACCGGAAAATGCTTCGCAGGCTGGCGCGGCGGCGCCACGTGGGCGCAGGTGGCGCCGAGGCTGACGGCCGCCGCAAAGCCCGCAGCCCCACGGGCTGTGGGGCCACGCGAGCGGCTGCCAAAGAGCTTTCCAACGAGGCATGGCTTTCCCTCCTGGCTCTTCGGGCGTGGAAGCTGTGGCCAGAGCCGCGGCCCTACCAGAAAATGCTTCGCAGGCTGGCGCGGAAGCGCAATGTGGGCGCCGGTGGCGCCGAGGCTGATGGCCGCCGCAAAGCCCGCAGCCCCACGGGCTGTGGGGCCACGTGAGCGGCTGCCAAAGAGCTTTCCAATGAGGCACGGCTTTCCCTCCTGGCTTTTCGGGCGTGGGAGCTGTGGCCAGAGCCGCGGCCGTACCGGAAAATGCTTCGCAGGCTGGCACGGCCGCGCCAGGTGGGCGCCGGTGGCGCCGAGGCTGACGGCCGCCGCAAAGCCCGCAGCCCCACGGGCTGTGGGGCCACGCGAGCGGCTGCCAAAGAGCTTTCCAACGAGGCACGGCTTTCCCTCCTGACTCTTCGGGCGTGGGAGCTGTGGCCAGAGCCGCGGCCCTACCAGAAAATGCTTCGCAGGCTGGCGCGGCGGCGTCACGTGGGCGCCGGTGGCGCCGAGGCTGACGGCCGCCGCAAAGCCCGCAGCCCCACGGGCTGTGGGGGCACGTGAGGAGCTGCCAAAGAGCTTTCCAACGAGGCACGGCTTTTCCTCCTGGCTCTTCGGGCGTGGGAGCTGTGGCCAGAGCCGCGGCCCTACCGGAAAATGCTTTGCAGGCTGGCGCGGCCGTGCGAGGTGGGCGCCGGTGGCGCCGAGGCTGACGGCCGCCGCAAAGCCCGCAGCCCCACGGGCTGTGGGGCCTCGCGAGCGGCTGCCAAAGAGCTTTCCAACGAGGCACGGCTTTCCCTCCTGGCTCTTCAGGCGTGGGAGCTGTGGCCAGAACCACGGCCCTACCAGAAAATGCTTCGCAGGCTGGCGTGGCCGCGCCAGGTGGGCGCCAGTGGCGCCGAGGCTGACGGCCGCCGCAAAGCCCGCAGCCCCACGGGCTGTGGGGCCACGCGAGCGGCTGCCAAAGAGCTTTCCAACGAGGCACGGCTTTCCCTCCTGGCCCTTCGGGCGTGGGAGCTGAGGCCAGAGCCGCGGCCCTACCAGAAAATGCTTCGCAGGCTGGCGCGGCGGCGCCAGGTGGGCGCCGGTGGCGCCGAGGCTGACGGCCGCCGCAAAGCCCGCAGCTCCACGGGCTGTGGGGCCACGCGAGCGGCTGCCAAAGAGCTTTCCAACGAGGCACGGCTTTCCCTCCTGGCTCTTCGGGCGTGGGAGCTGTGGCCAGAGCTGCGGCCCTACCGGAAAATGCTTCGCAGGCTGGCGTGGCGGCGCCACGTGGGCGCCGGTGGCGCCGAGGCTGACAGCCGCCGCAAAGCCCGCAGCCCCACGGGCTGTGGGGCCAAGCGAGCGGCTGCCAAAGAGCTTTCCAACGAGGCACGGCTTTCCCTCCTGGCTCTTCGGGCGTGGGAGCTGTGGCCAGAGCCGCGGCCCTACCGGAAAATGCTTCGCAGGCTGGCGCGGCCGCGCCAGGTGGGCGCCGGTGGCGCCGAGGCTGACGGCCGCCGCAAAGCCCGCAGCCCCACGGGCTGTGGGGCCACGCGAGCGGCTGCCAAAGAGCTTTCCAACGAGGCATGGCTTTCCCTCATTGGTCTTCGGGCGTGGGAGCTGTGGCCAGAGCCGCGGCCCTACCGGAAAATGCTTCGCAGGCTGGCGAGGCGGCGCCAGGTGGGCGCCGGTGGCGCCGAGGCTGACGGCCGCCGCAAAGCCCGCAGCGCCACGGGCTGTGGGGCCACGCGAGCGGCTGCCAAAGAGCTTTCCAACGAGGCACGGCTTTCCCTCCTGGCTCTTCGGGCGTGGAAGCTGTGGCCAGAGCCGCGGCCCTACCGGAAAATGCTTCGCAGGCTGGCGCGGCCGCGCCAGGTGGGCGCCGGTGGCGCCGAGGCTGACGGCCGCCGCAAAGCCCGCAGCGCCACGGGCTGTGGGGCCACGCGAGCAGCTGCCAAAGAGCTTTCCAACGAGGCACGGCTTTCCCTCCTGGCTCTTCGGGCGTGGGAGCTGTGGCCAGAGCCGCGGCCCTACCGGAAAATGCTTTGCAGGCTGGCGCGGCCGCGCCAGGTGGGCGCCGGTGGCGCCGAGGCTGACGGCCGCCGCAAAGCCCGCAGCCCCACGGGCTGTGGGGCCACGCGAGCGGCTGCCAAAGAGCTTTCCAACGAGGCACGGCTTTCCCTCCTGGCTCTTCGGGCGTGGGAGCTGTGGCCAGAGCCGCGGCCCTACCGGAAAATGCTTCGCAGGCTGGCGCGGCAGCGCCACGTGGGCGCCGGTGGCGACGAGGCTGACGGCCGCCGCAAAGCCCGCAGCCCCACGGGCTGTGGGGCCACGCGAGCGGCTGCCAAAGAGCTTTCCAACGAGGCACGGCTTTCCCTCCTGGCTCTTCGGGCGTGGGAGCTGTGGCCAGAGCCGCGGCCCTACCGGAAAATGCTTTGCAGGCTGGCGCGGCCGCGCCAGGTGGGCGCCGGTGGCGCCGAGGCTGACGGCCGCCGCAAAGCCCGCAGCCCCACGGGCTGTGGGGCCACGCGAGCGGCTGCCAAAGAGCTTTCCAACGAGGCATGGCTTTCCCTCCTGGCTCTTCGGGCGTGGGAGCTGAGGCCAGAGCCGCGGCCCTACCGGAAAATGCTTCGCAGGCTGGCGTGGCGGCGCCAGGTGGGCGCCGGTGGCGCAGAGGCTGACGGCCGCCGCAAAGCCCGCAGCCCCACGGGCTGTGGGGCCACGCGAGCGGCTGCCAAAGAGCTTTCAAACGAGGCATGGCTTTCCCTCCTTGGTCTTCGGGCGTGGGAGCTGTGGCCAGAGCCGCGGCCCTACCGGAAAATGCTTCGCAGGCTGGCGCGGCCGCGCCAGGTGGGCGCCGGTGGCGCCGAGGCTGACGGCCGCCGCAAAGCCCGCAGCTGCACGGGCTGTGGGGCCACGCGAGCGGCTGCCAAAGAGCTTTCCAACGAGGCACGGCTTTCCCTCCTGGCTCTTCGGGCGTGGGAGCTGTGGCCAGAGCTGCGGCCCTACCGGAAAATGATTCGCAGGCTGGCGCGGCCGCGCCAGGTGGGCGCCGGTGGCGCCGAGGCTGACGGCCTCCGCAAAGCCCGCAGCCCCACGGGCTGTGGGGCCACGCGAGCGGCTGCCAAAGAGCTTTCCAACGAGGCACGGCTTTCCCTCCTGGCTCTTTGGGCGTGGGAGCTGGGGCCAGAGCCGCGGCCCTACCGGAAAATGCTTCGCAGGCTGGCGCGGCCGCGCCAGGTGGGCGCCGGTGGCGCCGAGGCTGACGGCCGCCGCAAAGCCCGCAGCCCCACGGGCTGTGGGGCCACGCGAGCGGCTGCCAAAGAGCTTTCCAACGAGGCACGGCTTTCCCTCCTGGCTCTTCGGGCGTGGGAGCTGTGGCCAGAGCCGCGGCCCTACCGGAAAATGCTTCGCAGGCTGGCGCGGCAGCGCCACGTGGGCGCCGGTGGCGACGAGGCTGACGGCCGCCGCAAAGCCCGCAGCCCCACGGGCTGTGGGGCCACGCGAGCGGCTGCCAAAGAGCTTTCCAACGAGGCACGGCTTTCCCTCCTGGCTCTTCGGGCGTGGGAGCTGTGGCCAGAGCCGCGGCCCTACCGGAAAATGCTTCGCAGGCTGGCGCGGCCGAGCCACGTGGGCGCCGGTGGCGCCAAGGCTGATGGCCGCCGCAAAGCCCGCAGCCCCACGGGCTGTGGGGCCACGTGAGCGGCTGCCAAAGAGCTTTCCAATGAGGCACGGCTTTCCCTCCTGGCTTTTCGGGCGTGGGAGCTGTGGCCAGAGCCGCGGCCCTACCGGAAAATGCTTCGCAGGCTGGCGCGGCGGCGCCAGGTGGGCGCCGCTGGCGCCGAGGCTGACGGCCGCCGCAAAGCCCGCAGCCCCACGGGCTGTGGGGCCACGCGAGCGGCTGCCAAAGAGCTTTCCAACGAGGCACGGCTTTCCCTCCTGGCTCTTCGGGCGTGGGAGCTGTGGCCAGAGCCGCGGCCCTACCGGAAAATGCTTCGCAGCCTGGCGCGGCGGCACCAGGTGGGCGCCGGTGGCGCCGAGGCTGACGGCCGCCGCAAAGCCCGCAGCCCCACGGGCTGTGGGGCCACGCGAGCGGCTGCCAAAGAGCTTTCCAACGAGGCACGGCTTTCCCTCCTGGCTCTTCGGGCGTGGGAGCTGTGGCCAGAGCCGCGGCCCTACCAGAAAATGCTTCGCAGGCTGGCGCGGCGGCGCCACGTGGGCGCCGGTGGCGCCGAGGCTGACGGCCGCCGCAAAGCCCGCAGCCCCACGGGCTGTGGGGCCACGCGAGCAGCTGCCAAAGAGCTTTCCAACGAGGCACGGCTTTCCCTCCTGGCTCTTCGAGCGTGGGAGCTGTGCCCAGAGCCGCGGCCCTACCGGAAAATGCTTCGCAGGCTGGCGCGGCGGCGCCACGTGGGCGCCGGTGGCGCCGAGGCTGACGGCTGCCGCAAAGCCCGCAGCCCCACGGGCTGTGGGGCCACGCGAGCGGCTGCCAAACAGCTTTCCAACGGGGCACGGCTTTCCCTCCTGGCTCTTCGGGCGTGGGAGCTGTGGCCAGAGCCGCGGCCCTACGGGAAAATGCTTCGCAGGCTGGCGCTGCGGCGCCACGGGGGCGCCGGTGGCGCCGAGGCTGACGGCCGCCGCAAAGCCCGCAGCCCCACGGGCTGTGGGGCCACGCGAGCGGCTGCCAAAGAGCTTTCCAACGAGGCACGGCTGTCCCTCCTGGCTCTTCGGGCGTGGGAGCTGTGGCCAGAGCCGCGGCCCTACCAGAAAATGCTTCGCAGGCTGGCGCGGCGGCGCCACGTGGGCGCCGGTGGCGCCGAGACTGACGGCCGCCGCAAAGCCCGCAGCCCCACGGGCTGTGGGGCCACGTGAGGAGCTGCCAAAGAGCTTTCCAACGAGGCACGGCTTTTCCTCCTGGCTCTTCGGGCGTGGGAGCTGTGGCCAGAGCCGCGGCCCTACCGGAAAATGCTTCGCAGGCTGGCGCGGCCGTGCGAGGTGGGCGCCGGTGGCGCCGAGGCTGACGGCCGCCGCAAAGCCCGCAGCCCCACGGGCTGTGGGGCCTCGCGAGCGGCTGCCAAAGAGCTTTCCAACGAGGCATGGCTTTCCCTCCTGGCTCTTCAGGCGTGGGAGCTGTGGCCAGAACCGCGGCCCTACCGGAAAATGCTTCGCAGGCTGGCGCGGCCGCGCCAAGTGGGCGCCAGTGGCGCCGAGGCTGACGGCCGCCGCAAAGCCCGCAGCCCCACGGGCTGTGGGGCCACGCGAGCGGCTGCCAAAGAGCTTTCCAACGAGGCATGGCTTTCCCTCCTTGGTCTTCGGGCGTGGGAGCTGTGGCCAGAGCCGCGGCCCTACCGGAAAATGCTTCGCAGGCTGGCGCGGCAGCGCCACGTGGGCGCCGGTGGCGACGAGGCTGACGGCCGCCGCAAAGCCCGCAGCCCCACGGGCTGTGGGGCCACGCGAGCGGCTGCCAAAGAGCTTTCCAACGAGGCACGGCTTTCCCTCCTGGCTCTTCGGGCGTGGGAGCTGTGGCCAGAGCCGCGGCCCTACCGGAAAATGCTTCGCAGGCTGGCGCGGCCGAGCCACGTGGGCGCCGGTGGCGCCAAGGCTGATGGCCGCCGCAAAGCCCGCAGCCCCACGGGCTGTGGGGCCACGTGAGCGGCTGCCAAAGAGCTTTCCAATGAGGCACGGCTTTCCCTCCTGGCTTTTCGGGCGTGGGAGCTGTGGCCAGAGCCGCGGCCCTACCGGAAAATGCTTCGCAGGCTGGCGCGGCGGCGCCAAGTGGGCGCCGGTGGCGCCGAGACTGACGGCCGCCGCAAAGCCCGCAGCCCCACGGGCTGTGGGGCCACGCGAGCGGCTGCCAAAGAGCTTTCCAACGAGGCACGGCTTTCCCTCCTGGCTCTTCGGGCGTGGGAGCTGTGGCCAGAGCCGCGGCCCTACCGGAAAATGCTTCGCAGCCTGGCGCGGCGGCACCAGGTGGGCGCCGGTGGCGCCGAGGCTGACGGCCGCCGCAAAGCCCGCAGCCCCACGGGCTGTGGGGCCACGCGAGCGGCTGCCAAAGAGCTTTCCAACGAGGCACGGCTTTCCCTCCTGGCTCTTCGGGCGTGGGAGCTGTGGCCAGAGCCGCGGCCCTACCAGAAAATGCTTCGCAGGCTGGCACGGCGGCGCCACGTGGGCGCCGGTGGCGCCGAGGCTGACGGCCGCCGCAAAGCCCGCAGCCCAACGGGCTGTGGGGCCACGCGAGCAGCTGCCAAAGAGCTTTCCAACGAGGCACGGCTTTCCCTCCTGGCTCTTCGAGCGTGGGAGCTGTGCCCAGAGCCGCGGCCCTACCGGAAAATGCTTCGCAGGCTGGCGCGGCGGCGCCACGTGGGCGCCGGTGGCGCCGAGGCTGACGGCTGCCGCAAAGCCCGCAGCCCCACGGGCTGTGGGGCCACGCGAGCGGCTGCCAAACAGCTTTCCAACGGGGCACGGCTTTCCCTCCTGGCTCTTCGGGCGTGGGAGCTGTGGCCAGAGCCGCGGCCCTACGGGAAAATGCTTCGCAGGCTGGCGCTGCGGCGCCACGGGGGCGCCGGTGGCGCCGAGGCTGACGGCCGCCGCAAAGCCCGCAGCCCCACGGGCTGTGGGGCCACGCGAGCGGCTGCCAAAGAGCTTTCCAACGAGGCACGGCTGTCCCTCCTGGCTCTTCGGGCGTGGGAGCTGTGGCCAGAGCCGCGGCCCTACCAGAAAATGCTTCGCAGGCTGGCGCGGCGGCGCCACGTGGGCGCCGGTGGCGCCGAGACTGACGGCCGCCGCAAAGCCCGCAGCCCCACGGGCTGTGGGGCCACGTGAGGAGCTGCCAAAGAGCTTTCCAACGAGGCACGGCTTTTCCTCCTGGCTCTTCGGGCGTGGGAGCTGTGGCCAGAGCCGCGGCCCTACCGGAAAATGCTTCGCAGGCTGGCGCGGCCGTGCGAGGTGGGCGCCGGTGGCGCCGAGGCTGACGGCCGCCGCAAAGCCCGCAGCCCCACGGGCTGTGGGGCCTCGCGAGCGGCTGCCAAAGAGCTTTCCAACGAGGCATGGCTTTCCCTCCTGGCTCTTCAGGCGTGGGAGCTGTGGCCAGAACCGCGGCCCTACCGGAAAATGCTTCGCAGGCTGGCGCGGCCGCGCCAAGTGGGCGCCAGTGGCGCCGAGGCTGACGGCCGCCGCAAAGCCCGCAGCCCCACGGGCTGTGGGGCCACGCGAGCGGCTGCCAAAGAGCTTTCCAACGAGGCACGGCTTTCCCTCCTGGCCCTTCGGGCGTGGGAGCTGAGGCCAGAGCCGCGGCCCTACCAGAAAATGCTTCGCAGGCTGGCGCGGCGGCGCCAGGTGGGCGCCGGTGGCGCCGAGGCTGACGGCCGCCACAAAGCCCGCAGCCCCACGGGCTGTGGGGCCACGCGAGCGGCTGCCAAAGAGCTTTCCAACGAGGCACGGCTTTCCCTCCTGGCTCTTCGGGCGTGGGAGCTGTGGCCAGAGCCGCGGCCCTACCGGAAAATGCTTCGCAGGCTGGCACGGCGGCGCCACGTGGGCGCCGGTGGCGCCGAAGCTGACGGCCGCCGCAAAGCCCGCAGCCCCACAGGCTGTGGGGCCACGCGAGCAGCTGCCAAAGAGCTTTCCAACGAGGCACGGCTTTCCCTCCTGGCTCTTCGGGCGTGGGAGCTGTGGCCAGAGCCGCGGCCCTACCAGAAAATGCTTCGCAGGCTGGCGCGGCCGCGCCAGGTGGGCGCCGGTGGCGCCGAGGCTGACGGCCGCCGCAAAGCCCACAGCCCCACGGGCTGTGGGGGCACGTGAGCAGCTGCCAAAGAGCTTTCCAACGAGGCACGGCTTTCCCTCCTGGCTCTTCGGGTGTGGGAGCTGTTACCAGAACCGCTGCCTTACCGGAAAATGCTTCGCAGGATGGCACGGCCGCGCCAGGTGGGCGCCGGTGGCGCCGAGGCTGACGGCCGCCGCAAAGCCCGCAGCCCCACGGGCTGTGGGGCCACGCGAGCGGCTGCCAAAGAGCTTTCCAACGAGGCACGGCTTTCCCTCCTGGCTCTTCGGGCGTGGGAGCTGTGGCCAGAGCCGCGGCCCTACCGGAAAATGCTTCGCAGGCTGGCGTGGCGGCGCCACGTGGGCGACGGTGGCGCCGAGGCTGACGGCCGCCGCAAAGCCCGCAGCCCCACGGGCTGTGGGGCCACGCGAGCAGCTGCCAAAGAGCTTTCCAACGAGGCACGGCTTTCCCTCCTGGCTCTTCGGGCGTGGGAGCTGTGGCCAGAGCCGCGGCCCTACCGGAAAATGCTTCGCAGGCTGGCGCGGCCGCGCCAGGTGGGCGCCGGTGGCGCCGAGGCTGACAGCCGCCGCAAAGCCCGCAGCCCCACGGGCTGTGGGGCCACGCGAGCGGCTGCCAAAGAGCTTTCCAACGAGGCACGGCTTTCCCTCCTGGCTCTTCGGGCGTGGGAGCTGTGGCCAGAGCCGCGGCCCTACCGGAAAATGCTTCGCAGGCTGGCGCGGCGGCGCCACGTGGGCGCCGGTGGCGCCGAGGCTGACGGCCGCCGCAAAGCCCGCAGCCCCACGGGCTGTGGGGCCACGCGAGCGGCTGCCAAAGAGCTTTCCAACGAGGCATGGCTTTCCCTCCTTGGTCTTCGGGCGTGGGAGCTGTGGCCAGAGCCGCGGCCCTACCGGAAAATGCTTCGCAGGCTGGCGAGGCGGCGCCAGGTGGGCGCCGGTGGCGCCGAGGCTGACGGCCGCCGCAAAGCCCGCAGCGCCACGGGCTGTGGGGACACGCGAGCGGCTGCCAAAGAGCTTTCCAACGAGGCACGGTTTTCCCTCCTGGCTCTTCGGGCGTGGGAGCTGTGGCCAGAGCCGCGGCCCTACCGGAAAATGCTTCGCAGGCTGGCGCGGCCGCGCCAGGTGGGCGCCGGTGGCGCCGAGGCTGACGGCCGCCGCAAAGCCCGCAGCGCCACGGGCTGTGGGGCCACGCGAGCAGCTGCCAAAGAGCATTCCAACGAGGCACGGCTTTCCCTCCTGGCTCTTCGGGCGTGGGAGCTGTGGCCAGAGCCGCGGCCCTACCGGAAAATGCTTTGCAGGCTGGCGCGGCCGCGCCAGGTGGGCGCCGGTGGCGCCGAGGCTGACGGCCGCCGCAAAGCCCGCAGCTGCACGGGCTGTGGGGCCACGCGAGCGGCTGCCAAAGAGCTTTCCAACGAGGCACGGCTTTCCCTCCTGGCTCTTCGGGCGTGGGAGCTGTGGCCAGAGCCGCGGCCCTACCGGAAAATGCTTCGCAGGCTGACGCGGAAGCGCCACGTGGGCGCCGGTGGCGCCGAGGCTGATGGCCGCCGCAAAGCCCGCAGCCCCACGGGCTGTGGGGCCACGCGAGCGGCTGCCAAAGAGCTTTCCAACGAGGCACGGCTTTCCCTCCTGGCTCTTCGGGCGTGGGAGCTGTGGCCAGAGCCGCGGCCCTACCGGAAAATGCTTCGCAGGCTGGCGCGGCCGCGCCAGGTGGGCGCCGGTGGCGCCGAGACTGACGGCCGCCGCAAAGCCCGCAGCCCCACGGGCTGTGGGGCCACGCGAGTGGCTGCCAAAGAGCTTTCCAACGAGGCACGGCTTTCCCTCCTGGCTCTTCGGGCGTGGGAGCTGAGGCCAGAGCCGCGGCCCTACCGGAAAATGCTTCGCAGGCTGGCGTGGCGGCGCCAGGTGTGCGCCGGTGGCGCCGAGGCTGACGGCCGCCGCAAAGCCCGCAGCTGCACGGGCTGTGGGGCCACGCGAGCGGCTGCCAAAGAGCTTTCCAACGAGGCACGGCTTTCCCTCCTGGCTCTTCGGGCGTGGGAGCTGTGGCCAGAGCTGCGGCCCTACCGGAAAATGCTTCGCAGGCTGGCGCGGCCGCGCCAGGTGGGCGCCGGTGGCGCCGAGGCTGACGGCCTCCGCAAAGCCCGCAGCCCCACGGGCTGTGGGGCCACGCGAGCGGCTGCCAAAGAGCTTTCCAACGAGGCACGGCTTTCCCTCCTGGCTCTTTGGGCGTGGGAGCTGTGGCCAGAGCCGCGGCCCTACCGGAAAATGCTTCGCAGGCTGGCGCGGCCGCGCCAGGTGGGCGCCGGTGGCGCCGAGGCTGACGGCCGCCGCAAAGCCCGCAGCATCATGGGCTGTGGGGCCACGCGAGCAGCTGCCAAAGAGCTTTCCAACGAGGCACGGCTTTCCCTCCTGGCTCTTCGGGCGTGGGAACTGTGGCCAGAGCCACAGCCCTACCGGAAAATGCTTCGCAGGCTGGCGCGGCGGTGCCACGTGGGCGCCGGTGGCGACGAGGCTGACGGCCGCCGCAAAGCCCGCAGCATTACGGGCTGTGGGGCCACGCGAGCGGCTGCCAAAGAGCTTTCCAACGAGGCACGGCTTTCCCTCCTGGCTCTTCGGGCGTGGGAGCTGTGGCCAGAGCCGCGGCCCTACCGGAAAATGCTTCGCTGGCTGGCGCGGCGGCGCCAGGTGGGCGCCGGTGGCGCCGAGGCTGACGGCCGCCGCAAAGCCCGCAGCCCCACGGGCTGTGGGGCCACGCGAGCGGCTGCCAAAAAGCTTTCAACGAGGCACGGTTTTCCCTCCTGGCTCTTCGGGCGTGGGAGCTGTGGCCAGAGACGCGGCCCTACCGGAAAATGCTTCGCGGGCTGGCGCGGCGGCGCCAGGTGGGCGCCGGTGGTGCCGAGGCTGACGGCCGCCGCAAAGCCCGCAGCCCCACGGGCTGTGGGACCACGCGAGCGGCTGCCAAAGAGCTTTGCATAGAGGCACGGCTTTCCCTCCTGGCTCTTCGGGCGTGGGAGCTGTGGCCAGAGACGCGGCCCTACCGGAAAATGCTTCGCGGGCTGGCGCGGCGGCGCCATGTGGGCGCCAGTGGCGCCGAGGCTGACGGCCGCCGCAAATCCCGCAGCCCCACTGGCTGTGGGGCCACGCGAGCGGCTGCCAAAGAGCTTTCCAACGAGGCACGGCTTTCCCTCCTGGCTCTTCGGGCGTGGGAGCTGTGGCCAGAGCCGCGGCCCTACCGGAAAATGCTTCGCAGGCTGGCGCGGCCGCGCCAGGTGTGCGCCGGTGGCGCCGAGGCTGACGGCCGCCGAAAAACCCGCAGCCCCACGGGCTGTGGGGCCACGCGAGCAGCTGCCAAAGAGCTTTCCAACGAGGCACGGCTTTCCCTCCTGGCTCTTCAGGCGTGGGAGCTGTGGCCAGAGCCGCGGCCCTACCGGAAAATGCTTCGCAGGCTGGCGCGGCCGCGCCAGGTGGGTGCCGGTGGCGCCGAGGCTGACGGCCGCCGCAAAGCCCGCAGCCCCACGGGCTGTGGGGCCACGCGAGCGGCTGCCAAAGAGCTTTCCAACGAGGCACGGCTTTCCCTCCTTGGTCTTCGGGCGTGGGAGCTGTGGCCAGAGCCGCGGCCCTACCAGAAAATGCTTCGCAGGCTTGCGTGGCCGCGCCAGGTGGGCGCCGGTGGCGCCGAGGCTGACGGCCGCCGCAAAGCCCGCAGCCCCACGGGCTGTGGGGCCACGCGAGCGGCTGCCAAAGAGCTTTCCAAGGAGGCACAGCTTTCCCTCCTGGCTCTTCGGGCGTGGGAGCTGTGGCCAGAGCCGCGGCCCTACCGGAAAATGCTTTGCAGGCTGGCACAGCGGCGCCAGGTGGGCGCCGCTGGCGTCGAGGCTGATGGCTGCCGCAAAGCCTGCAGCCCCACGGGCTGTGGGACCACGCGAGCGGCTGCCAAAGAGCTTTCCAACGAGGCATGGCTTTCCCTCCTGGCTCTTCGGGCGTGGGAGCTGTGGCCAGAACCGCGGCCCTACCAGAAAATGCTTCGCAGGCTGGCGCGGCCGCGCCAGGTGGGCGCCGGTGGCGCCGAGGCTGACGGCCGCCGCAAAGCCCGCAGCCCCACGGGCTGTGGGACCACGCAAGCAGCTGCCAAAGAGCTTTCCAACGAGGCACGGTTTTCCCTCCTGGCTCTTCGGGCGTGGGAGCTGTGGCCAGAGCCGCGGCCCTACCGGAAAATGCTTCGCGGGCTGGGGCGGCGGCGCCAGGTGGGCGCCAGTGGTGCCGAGGCTGACGGCCGCCACAAAGCCCGCAGCCCCACGGGCTGTGGGGCCACGCGAGCGGCTGCCAAAGAGCTTTCCATAGAGGCACGGCTTTCCCTCCTGGCTCTTCGGGCGTGGGAGCTGTGGCCAGAGCCGCGGCCTTACCGGAGAATGCTTCGCAGGATGGCACGGCCGCGCCAGGTGGGCGCCGGTGGCGCCGAGGCTGATGGCTGCCGCAAAGCCCGCAGCATCATGGGCTGTGGGGCCACGCGAGCAGCTGCCAAAGAGCTTTCCAACGAGGCACGGCTTTCCCTCCTGGCTCTTCGGGCGTGGGAGCTGTGGCCAGAGCCACAGCCCTACCGGAAAATGCTTCGCAGGCTGGCGCGGCGGTGCCACGTGGGCGCCGGTGGCGCCGAGGCTGACGGCTGCCGCAAAGCCCGCAGCCCCACGGGCTGTGGGGCCACGCGAGCGGCTGCCAAAGAGCTTTCCAACGAGGCACGGCTTTCCCTCCTGGCTCTTCGGGCGTGGGAGCTGTGGCCAGAGCCGCGGCCCTACCGGAAAATGCTTCGCAGGCTGGCGCGGCGGCGCCAGGTGGGCGCCGGTGGCGCTGAGGCTGACGGCCGCCGCAAAGCCCGCAGCATTACGGGCTGTGGGGCCACGCGAGCGGCTGCCAAAGAGCTTTCCAACGAGGCACGGCTTTCCCTCCTGGCTCTTCGGGCGTGGGAGCTGTGGCCAGAGCCGCGGCCCTACCCGAAAATGCTTCGCAGGCTGGCGCGGCGGCGCCAGGTGGGCGCCGGTGGCGCCGAGGCTGACGGCCGCCACAAAGCCCGCAGCCCCACGGGCTGTGGGGGCACGTGAGGAGCTGCCAAAGAGCTTTCCAACGAGGCACGGCTTTCCCTCCTGGCTCTTCGGGCGTGGGAGCTGTGGCCAGAGCTGCGGCCCTACCGGAAAATGCTTCGCAGGCTGGCGCGGCCGCGCCAGGTGGGCGCCGGTGGCGCCGAGGCTGACGGCCTCCGCAAAGCCCGCAGCCCCACGGGCTGTGGGGCCACGCGAGCGGCTGCCAAAGAGCTTTCCAACGAGGCACGGCTTTCCCTCCTGGCTCTTCGGGCGTGGGAGCTGTGGCCAGAGCCGCGGCCTTACCGGAGAATGCTTCGCAGGATGGCACGGCCGCGCCAGGTGGGCGCCGGTGGCGCCGAGGCTGATGGCTGCCGCAAAGCCCGCAGCATCATGGGCTGTGGGGCCACGCGAGCAGCTGCCAAAGAGCTTTCCAACGAGGCACGGCTTTCCCTCCTGGCTCTTCGGGCGTGGGAGCTGTGGCCAGAGCCACAGCCCTACCGGAAAATGCTTCGCAGGCTGGCGCGGCGGTGCCACGTGGGCGCCGGTGGCGCCGAGGCTGACGGCTGCCGCAAAGCCCGCAGCCCCACGGGCTGTGGGGCCACGCGAGCGGCTGCCAAAGAGCTTTCCAACGAGGCACGGCTTTCCCTCCTGGCTCTTCGGGCGTGGGAGCTGTGGCCAGAGACGCGGCCCTACCGGAAAATGCTTCGCGGGCTGGCGCGGCGGCGCCAGGTGGGCGCCGGTGGTGCCGAGGCTGACGGCCGCCGCAAAGCCCGCAGCCCCACGGGCTGTGGGACCACGCGAGCGGCTGCCAAAGAGCTTTGCATAGAGGCACGGCTTTCCCTCCTGGCTCTTCGGGCGTGGGAGCTGTGGCCAGAGACGCGGCCCTACCGGAAAATGCTTCGCGGGCTGGCGCGGCGGCGCCATGTGGGCGCCAGTGGCGCCGAGGCTGACGGCCGCCGCAAATCCCGCAGCCCCACTGGCTGTGGGGCCACGCGAGCGGCTGCCAAAGAGCTTTCCAACGAGGCACGGCTTTCCCTCCTGGCTCTTCGGGCGTGGGAGCTGTGGCCAGAGCCGCGGCCCTACCGGAAAATGCTTCGCAGGCTGGCGCGGCCGCGCCAGGTGTGCGCCGGTGGCGCCGAGGCTGACGGCCGCCGCAAAGCCCGCAGCCCCACGGGCTGTGGGGCCACGCGAGCGGCTGCCAAAGAGAATTCCAACGAGGCACGGCTTTCCCTCCTGGCTCTTCGGGCGTGGGAGCTGTGGCCAGAGCTGCGGCCCTACCGGAAAATGCTTCGCAGGCTGGCGCGGCCGCGCCAGGTGGGCGCCGGTGGCGCCGAGGCTGACGGCCTCCGCAAAGCCCGCAGCCCCACGGGCTGTGGGGCCACGCGAGCGGCTGCCAAAGAGCTTTCCAACGAGGCACGGCTTTCCCTCCTGGCTCTTTGGGCGTGGGAGCTGTGGCCAGAGCCGCGGCCCTACCGGAAAATGCTTCGCAGGCTGGCGCGGCCGCGCCAGGTGGGCGCCGGTGGCGCCGAGGCTGACGGCCGCCGCAAAGCCCGCAGCATTACGGGCTGTGGGGCCACGCGAGCGGCTGCCAAAGAGCTTTCCAACGACGCACAGCTTTCCCTCCTGGCTCTTCGGGCGTGGGAGCTGTGGCCAGAGCCGCGGCCCTACCGGAAAATGCTTCGCTGGCTGGCGCGGCGGCGCCAGGTGGGCGCCGGTGGCGCCGAGGCTGACGGCCGCCGCAAATCCCGCAGCCCCACGGGCTGTGGGGCCACGCGAGCGGCTGCCAAAAAGCTTTCAACGAGGCACGGTTTTCCCTCCTGGCTCTTCGGGCGTGGGAGCTGTGGCCAGAGACGCGGCCCTACCGGAAAATGCTTCGCGGGCTAGCGCGGCGGCGCCAGGTGGGCGCCGGTGGTGCCGAGGCTGACGGCCGCCGCAAAGCCCGCAGCCCCACGGGCTGTGGGACCACGCGAGCGGCTGCCAAAGAGCTTTGCATAGAGGCACGGCTTTCCCTCCTGGCTCTTCGGGCGTGGGAGCTGTGGCCAGAGACGCGGCCCTACCGGAAAATGCTTCGCGGGCTGGCGCGGCGGCGCCATGTGGGCGCCAGTGGCGCCGAGGCTGACGGCCGCCGCAAATCCCGCAGCCCCACTGGCTGTGGGGCCACGCGAGCGGCTGCCAAAGAGCTTTCCAACGAGGCACGGCTTTCCCTCCTGGCTCTTCGGGCGTGGGAGCTGTGGCCAGAGCCGCGGCCCTACCGGAAAATGCTTCGCAGGCTGGCGCGGCCGCGCCAGGTGTGCGCCGGTGGCGCCGAGGCTGACGGCCGCCGCAAAGCCCGCAGCCCCACGGGCTGTGGGGCCACGCGAGCGGCTGCCAAAGAGCTTTCCAAGGAGGCACAGCTTTCCCTCCTGGCTCTTCGGGCGTGGGAGCTGTGGCCAGAGCCGCGGCCCTACCGGAAAATGCTTTGCAGGCTGGCACAGCGGCGCCAGGTGGGCGCCGCTGGCGTCGAGGCTGATGGCTGCCGCAAAGCCTGCAGCCCCACGGGCTGTGGGACCACGCGAGCGGCTGCCAAAGAGCTTTCCAACGAGGCATGGCTTTCCCTCCTGGCTCTTCGGGCGTGGGAGCTGTGGCCAGAACCGCGGCCCTACCAGAAAATGCTTCGCAGGCTGGCGCGGCCGCGCCAGGTGGGCGCCGGTGGCGCCGAGGCTGACGGCCGCCGCAAAGCCCGCAGCCCCACGGGCTGTGGGACCACGCAAGCAGCTGCCAAAGAGCTTTCCAACGAGGCACGGTTTTCCCTCCTGGCTCTTCGGGCGTGGGAGCTGTGGCCAGAGCCGCGGCCCTACCGGAAAATGCTTCGCGGGCTGGGGCGGCGGCGCCAGGTGGGCGCCAGTGGTGCCGAGGCTGACGGCCGCCGCAAAGCCCGCAGCCCCACGGGCTGTGGGGCCACGCGAGCGGCTGCCAAAGAGCTTTCCATAGAGGCACGGCTTTCCCTCCTGGCTCTTCGGGCGTGGGAGCTGTGGCCAGAGCCGCGGCCTTACCGGAGAATGCTTCGCAGGATGGCACGGCCGCGCCAGGTGGGCGCCGGTGGCGCCGAGTCTGATGGCTGCCGCAAAGCCCGCAGCATCATGGGCTGTGGGGCCACGCGAGCAGCTGCCAAAGAGCTTTCCAACGAGGCACGGCTTTCCCTCCTGGCTCTTCGGGCGTGGGAGCTGTGGCCAGAGCCACAGCCCTACCGGAAAATGCTTCGCAGGCTGGCGCGGCGGTGCCACGTGGGCGCCGGTGGCGCCGAGGCTGACGGCCGCCGCAAATCCCGCAGCCCCACTGGCTGTGGGGCCACGCGAGCGGCTGCCAAAGAGCTTTCCAACGAGGCACGGCTTTCCCTCCTGGCTCTTCGGGCGTGGGAGCTGTGGCCAGAGCCGCGGCCCTACCGGAAAATGCTTCGCAGGCTGGCGCGGCCGCGCCAGGTGTGCGCCGGTGGCGCCGAGGCTGACGGCCGCCGCAAAGCCCGCAGCCCCACGGGCTGTGGGGCCACGCGAGCAGCTGCCAAAGAGCTTTCCAACGAGGCACGGCTTTCCCTCCTGGCTCTTCAGGCGTGGGAGCTGTGGCCAGAGCCGCGGCCCTACCGGAAAATGCTTCGCAGGCTGGCGCGGCCGCGCCAGGTGGGTGCCGGTGGCGCCGAGGCTGACGGCCGCCGCAAAGCCCGCAGCCCCACGGGCTGTGGGGCCACGCGAGCGGCTGCCAAAGAGCTTTCCAACGAGGCACGGCTTTCCCTCCTTGGTCTTCGGGCGTGGGAGCTGTGGCCAGAGCCGCGGCCCTACCAGAAAATGCTTCGCAGGCTTGCGTGGCCGCGCCAGGTGGGCGCCGGTGGCGCCGAGGCTGACGGCCGCCGCAAAGCCCGCAGCCCCACGGGCTGTGGGGCCACGCGAGCGGCTGCCAAAGAGCTTTCCAAGGAGGCACAGCTTTCCCTCCTGGCTCTTCGGGCGTGGGAGCTGTGGCCAGAGCCGCGGCCCTACCGGAAAATGCTTTGCAGGCTGGCACAGCGGCGCCAGGTGGGCGCCGCTGGCGTCGAGGCTGATGGCTGCCGCAAAGCCTGCAGCCCCACGGGCTGTGGGACCACGCGAGCGGCTGCCAAAGAGCTTTCCAACGAGGCATGGCTTTCCCTCCTGGCTCTTCGGGCGTGGGAGCTGTGGCCAGAACCGCGGCCCTACCAGAAAATGCTTCGCAGGCTGGCGCGGCCGCGCCAGGTGGGCGCCGGTGGCGCCGAGGCTGACGGCCGCCGCAAAGCCCGCAGCCCCACGGGCTGTGGGACCACGCAAGCAGCTGCCAAAGAGCTTTCCAACGAGGCACGGTTTTCCCTCCTGGCTCTTCGGGCGTGGGAGCTGTGGCCAGAGCCGCGGCCCTACCGGAAAATGCTTCGCGGGCTGGGGCGGCGGCGCCAGGTGGGCGCCAGTGGTGCCGAGGCTGACGGCCGCCGCAAAGCCCGCAGCCCCACGGGCTGTGGGGCCACGCGAGCGGCTGCCAAAGAGCTTTCCATAGAGGCACGGCTTTCCCTCCTGGCTCTTCGGGCGTGGGAGCTGTGGCCAGAGCCGCGGCCTTACCGGAGAATGCTTCGCAGGATGGCACGGCCGCGCCAGGTGGGCGCCGGTGGCGCCGAGGCTGATGGCTGCCGCAAAGGCCGCAGCATCATGGGCTGTGGGGCCACGCGAGCAGCTGCCAAAGAGCTTTCCAACGAGGCACGGCTTTCCCTCCTGGCTCTTCGGGCGTGGGAGCTGTGGCCAGAGCCGCGGCCCTACCCGAAAATGCTTCGCAGGCTGGCGCGGCGGCGCCAGGTGGGCGCCGGTGGCGCCGAGGCTGACGGCCGCCACAAAGCCCGCAGCCCCACGGGCTGTGGGGGCACGTGAGGAGCTGCCAAAGAGCTTTCCAACGAGGCAAGGCTTTTCCTCCTGGCTCTTCGGGCGTGGGAGCTGTGGCCAGAGCCGCGGCCCTACCGGAAAATGCTTCGCAGGCTGGCGCGGCCGTGCGAGGTGGGCGCCGGTGGCGCCGAGGCTGACGGCCGCCGCAAAGCCCGCAGCCCCACGGGCTGTGGGGCCTCGCGAGTGGCTGCCAAAGAGCTTTCCAACGAGGCACGGCTTTCCCTCCTGGCTCTTCAGGCGTGGGAGCTGTGGCCAGAGCCGCGGCACTACCAGAAAATGCTTCGCAGGCTGACGCGGCCGCGCCAGGTGGGCGCCGGTGGCGCCGAGGCTGACGGCCGCCGCAAAGCCCGCAGCCCCACGGGCTGTGGGGCCACGCGAGCGGCTGCCAAAGAGCTTTCCAACGAGGCACGGCTTTCCCTCCTGGCTCTTCGGGCGTGGGAGCTGTGTCCAGAGCCGCGGCCCTACCGGAAAATGCTTCGCAGGCTGGCGCGGCCGCGCCAGGTGGGCGCCGGTGGCGCCGAGGCTGACGGCCGCCGCAAAGCCCGCAGCCCCACGGGCTGTGGGGCCACGCGAGCGGCTGCCAAAGAGCTTTCCAACGAGGCATGGCTTTCCCTCCTTGGTCTTCGGGCGTGGGAGCTGTGGCCAGAGCCGCGGCCCTACCGGAAAATGCTTCGCAGGCTGGCGAGGCGGCGCCAGGTGGGCGCCAGTGGCGCCGAGGCTGACGGCCGCCGCAAAGCCCGCAGCGCCACGGGCTGTGGGGCCACGCGAGCAGCTGCCAAAGAGCATTCCAACGAGGCACGGCTTTCCCTCCTCGCTCTTCGGGCGTGGGAGCTGTGGCCAGAGCCGCGGCCCTACCGGAAAATGCTTTGCAGGCTGGCGCGGCCGCGCCAGGTGGGCGCCGGTGGCGCCGAGGCTGACGGCCGCCGCAAAGCCCGCAGCTGCACGGGCTGTGGGGCCACGCGAGCGGCTGCCAAAGAGCTTTCCAACGAGGCACGGCTTTCCCTCCTGGCTCTTCGGGCGTGGGAGCTGTGGCCAGAGCCGCGGCCCTACCGGAAAATGCTTCGCAGGCTGACGCGGAAGCGCCACGTGGGCGCCGGTGGCGCCGAGGCTGATGGCCGCCGCAAAGCCCGCAGCCCCACGGGCTGTGGGGCCACGCGAGCGGCTGCCAAAGAGCTTTCCAACGAGGCACGGCTTTCCCTCCTGGCTTTTCGGGCGTGGGAGCTGTGGCCAGAGCCGCGGCCCTACCGGAAAATGCTTCGCAGGCTGGCGCGGCCGCGCCAGGTGGGCGCCGGTGGCGCCGAGACTGACAGCCGCCGCAAAGCCCGCAGCCCCACGGGCTGTGGGGCCACGCGAGTGGCTGCCAAAGAGCTTTCCAACGAGGCACGGCTTTCCCTCCTGGCTCTTCGGGCGTGGGAGCTGAGGCCAGAGCCGCGGCCCTACCGGAAAATGCTTCGCGGGCTGGCGTGGCGGCGCCAGGTGGGCGCCGGTGGCGCCGAGGCTGACGGCCGCCGCAAAGCCCGCAGCCCCACGGGCTGTGGGGCCACGCGAGCGGCTGCCAAAGAGCTTTCCAACGAGGCACGGCTTTCCCTCCTGGCTCTTCGGGCGTGGGAGCTGTGTCCAGAGCCGCGGCCCTACCGGAAAATGCTTCGCAGGCTGGCGCGGCCGCGCCAGGTGGGCGCCGGTGGCGCCGAGGCTGACGGCCGCCGCAAAGCCCGCAGCCCCACGGGCTGTGGGGCCACGCGAGCGGCTGCCAAAGAGCTTTCCAACGAGGCATGGCTTTCCCTCCTTGGTCTTCGGGCGTGGGAGCTGTGGCCAGAGCCGCGGCCCTACCGGAAAATGCTTCGCAGGCTGGCGAGGCGGCGCCAGGTGGGCGCCGGTGGCGCCGAGGCTGACGGCCGCCGCAAAGCCCGCAGCGCCACGGGCTGTGGGGCCACGCGAGCAGCTGCCAAAGAGCATTCCAACGAGGCACGGCTTTCCCTCCTGGCTCTTCGGGCGTGGGAGCTGTGGCCAGAGCCGCGGCCCTACCGGAAAATGCTTTGCAGGCTGGCGCGGCCGCGCCAGGTGGGCGCCGGTGGCGCCGAGGCTGACGGCCGCCGCAAAGCCCGCAGCTGCACGGGCTGTGGGGCCACGCGAGCGGCTGCCAAAGAGCTTTCCAACGAGGCACGGCTTTCCCTCCTGGCTCTTCGGGCGTGGGAGCTGTGGCCAGAGCCGCGGCCCTACCGGAAAATGCTTCGCAGGCTGACGCGGAAGCGCCACGTGGGCGCCGGTGGCGCCGAGGCTGATGGCCGCCGCAAAGCCCGCAGCCCCACGGGCTGTGGGGCCACGCGAGCGGCTGCCAAAGAGCTTTCCAACGAGGCACGGCTTTCCCTCCTGGCTTTTCGGGCGTGGGAGCTGTGGCCAGAGCCGCGGCCCTACCGGAAAATGCTTCGCAGGCTGGCGCGGCCGCGCCAGGTGGGCGCCGGTGGCGCCGAGACTGACAGCCGCCGCAAAGCCCGCAGCCCCACGGGCTGTGGGGCCACGCGAGTGGCTGCCAAAGAGCTTTCCAACGAGGCACGGCTTTCCCTCCTGGCTCTTCGGGCGTGGGAGCTGAGGCCAGAGCCGCGGCCCTACCGGAAAATGCTTCGCGGGCTGGCGTGGCGGCGCCAGGTGGGCGCCGGTGGCGCCGAGGCTGACGGCCGCCGCAAAGCCCGCAGCTGCACGGGCTGTGGGGCCACGCGAGCGGCTGCCAAAGAGCTTTCCAACGAGGCACGGCTTTCCCTCCTGGCTCTTCGGGCGTGGGAGCTGTGGCCAGAGCTGCGGCCCTACCGGAAAATGCTTCACAGGCTGGCGCGGCCGCGCCAGGTGGGCGCCGGTGGCGCCGAGGCTGACGGCCTCCGCAAAGCCCGCAGCCCCACGGGCTGTGGGGCCACGCGAGCGGCTGCCAAAGAGCTTTCCAACGAGGCACGGCTTTCCCTCCTGGCTCTTTGGGCGTGGGAGCTGTGGCCAGAGCCGCGGCCCTACCGGAAAATGCTTCGCAGGCTGGCGCGGCCGCGCCAGGTGGGCGCCGGTGGCGCCGAGGCTGACGGCCGCCGCAAAGCCCGCAGCATCATGGGCTGTGGGGCCACGCGAGCGGCTGCCAAAGAGCTTTCCAACGAGGCACGGCTTTCCCTCCTTGGTCTTCGGGCGTGGGAGCTGTGGCCAGAGCCGCGGCCCTACCAGAAAATGCTTCGCAGGCTTGCGTGGCCGCGCCAGCTGGGCGCCGGTGGCGCCGAGGCTGACGGCCGCCGCAAAGCCCGCAGCCCCACGGGCTGTGGGGCCACGCGAGCGGCTGCCAAAGAGCTTTCCAAGGAGGCACAGCTTTCCCTCCTGGCTCTTCGGGCGTGGGAGCTGTGGCCAGAGCCGCGGCCCTACCAGAAAATGCTTTGCAGGCTGGCACAGCGGCGCCAGGTGGGCGCCGCTGGCGTCGAGGCTGACGGCCGCCGCAAAGCCCGCAGCCCCACGGGCTGTGGGGCCACGCGAGCGGCTGCCAAAGAGCTTTCCAACGAGGCACGGCTTTCCCTCCTGGCTCTTCGGGCGTGGGAGCTGTGGCCAGAGCCGCGGCCCTACCGGAAAATGCTTCGCAGGCTGGCGCGGCAGCGCCACGTGGGCGCCGGTGGCGACGAGGCTGACGGCCGCCGCAAAGCCTGCAGCCCCACGGGCTGTGGGGCCACGCGAGCGGCTGCCAAAGAGCTTTCCAACGAGGCACGGCTTTCCCTCCTGGCTCTTCGGGCGTGGGAGCTGTGGCCAGAGCCGCGGCCCTACCGGAAAATGCTTCGCAGGCTGGCGCGGCGGCGCCACGTGGGCGCAGGTGGCGCCGAGGCTGACGGCCGCCGCAAAGCCCGCAGCCCCACGGGCTGTGGGGCCACGCGAGCGGCTGCCAAAGAGCTTTCCAACGAGGCATGGCTTTCCCTCCTGGCTCTTCGGGCGTGGAAGCTGTGGCCAGAGCCGCGGCCCTACCAGAAAATGCTTCGCAGGCTGGCGCGGAAGCGCAACGTGGGCGCCGGTGGCGCCGAGGCTGATGGCCGCCGCAAAACCCGCAGCCCCACGGGCTGTGGGGCCACGCGAGCGGCTGCCAAAGAGTTTTCCAACGAGGCACGGCTTCCCCTCCTGGCTCTTCGGGCGTGGGAGCTGTGGCCAGAGCCGCGGCCCTACCGGAAAATGCTTTGCAGGCTGGCGCGGCCGCGCCAGGTGGGCGCCGGTGGCGCCGAGGCTGACGGCCGCCGCAAAGCCCGCAGCCCCACGGGCTGTGGGGCCACGCGAGCAGCTGCCAAAGAGCTTTCCAACGAGGCACGGCTTTCCCTCCTGGCCCTTCGGGCGTGGGAGCTGAGGCCAGAGCCGCGGCCCTACCAGAAAGGGCTTCGCAGGCTGGCGCGGCCGCGCCAGGTGGGCGCCGGTGGCGCCGAGGCTGACGGCCGCCGCAAAGCCCGCAGCCCCACGGGCTGTGGGGCCACGCGAGCGGCTGCCAAAGAGATTTCCAACGAGGCACGGCTTTCCCTCCTGGCTCTTCGGGCGTGGAAGCTGTGGCCAGAGCCACGGCCCTACCGGAAAATGCTTCGCAGGCTGGCGCGGCAGCGCCACGTGGGCGCCGGTGGCGCCGAGGCTGATGGCCGCCGCAAAGCCCGCAGCCCCACGGGCTGTGGGGCCACGTGAGCGGCTGCCAAAGAGCTTTCCAATGAGGCACGGCTTTCCCTCCTGGCTTTTCGGGCGTGGGAGCTGTGGCCAGAGCCGCGGCCGTACCGGAAAATGCTTCGCAGGCTGGCGCAGCCGCGCCAGGTGGGCGCCGGTGGCGCCGAGGCTGACGGCCGCCGCAAAGCCCGCAGCCCCACGGGCTGTGGGGCCACGCGAGCGGCTGCCAAAGAGCTTTCCAACGAGGCACGGCTTTCCCTCCTGACTCTTCGGGCGTGGGAGCTGTGGCCAGAGCCGCGGCCCTACCGGAAAATGCTTCGCAGGCTGGCGTGGCGGCGCCAGGTGGGCGCCGGTGGCGCCGAGGCTGACAGCCGCCGCAAAGCCCGCAGCCCCACGGGCTGTGGGGCCACGCGAGCGGCTGCCAAAGAGCTTTCCAACGAGGCACGGCTGTCCCTCCTGGCTCTTCGGGCGTGGGAGCTGTGGCCAGAGCCGTGGCCCTACCAGAAAATGCTTCGCAGGTTGGCGCGGCGGCGTCACGTGGGCGCCGGTGGCGCCGAGGCTGACGGCCGCCGCAAAGCCCGCAGCCCCACGGACTGTGGGGGCACGTGAGGAGCTGCCAAAGAGCTTTCCAACGAGGCACGGCTTTTCCTCCTGGCTCTTCGGGCGTGGGAGCTGTGGCCAGAGCCGCGGCCCTACCGGAAAATGCTTCGCAGGCTGGCGCGGCCGTGC
Source organism: Chroicocephalus ridibundus (assembly GCF_963924245.1). Classification (NCBI taxonomy): domain Eukaryota; kingdom Metazoa; phylum Chordata; class Aves; order Charadriiformes; family Laridae; genus Chroicocephalus; species Chroicocephalus ridibundus. The sequence continues at coordinate 33,379 of NW_026961647.1, forward strand.
GAGGTGGGCGCCGGTGGCGCCGAGGCTGACGGCCGCCGCAAAGCCCGCAGCCCCACGGGCTGTGGGGCCTCGCGAGCGGCTGCCAAAGAGCTTTCCAACGAGGCACGGCTTTCCCTCCTGGCTATTCAGGCGTGGGAGCTGTGGCCAGAACCGCGGCGCTACCGGAAAATGCTTCGCAGGCTGGCGTGGCCGCGCCAGGTGGGCGCCAGTGGCGCCGAGGCTGACTGCCGCCACAAAGCCCGCAGCCCCACGGGCTGTGGGACCACGCGAGCGGCTGCCAAAGAGCTTTCCAACGAGGCACGGCTTTCCCTCCTGGCCCTTCGGGCGTGGGAGCTGAGGCCAGAGCCGCGGCCCTACCAGAAAATGCTTCGCAGGCTGGCGCGGCGGCGCCAGGTGGGCGCCGGTGGCGCCGAGGCTGACGGCCGCCGCAAAGCCCGCAGCCCCACGGGCTGTGGGGCCACGCGAGCGGCTGCCAAAGAGCTTTCCAACGAGGCACGGCTTTCCCTCCTGGCTCTTCGGGCGTGGGAGCTGTCGCCAGACCCGCGGCCCTACCGGAAAATGCTTCGCAGGCTGGCGCGGCCGCGCCAGGTGGGCGCCGGTGGCGCCGAGGCTGACGGCCGCCGCAAAGCCCGCAGCCCCACGGGCTGTGGGGCCACGCGAGCGGCTGCCAAAGAGCTTTCCAACGAGGCATGGGTTTCCCTCCTTGGTCTTCGGGCGTGGGAGCCGTGGCCAGAGCCGCGGCCCTACCGGAAAATGCTTCGCAGGCTGGCGAGGCGGCGCCAGGTGGGCGCCGGTGGCGCCGAGGCTGACGGCCGCCGCAAAGCCCGCAGCGCCACGGGCTGTGGGGACACGCGAGCGGCTGCCAAAGAGCTTTCCAACGAGGCACGGCTTTCCCTCCTGGCTCTTCGGGCGTGGAAGCTGTGGCCAGAGCCGCGGCCCTACCGGAAAATGCTTCGCAGGCTGGCGCGGCCGCGCCAGGTGGGCGCCGGTGGCGCCGAGGCTGACGGCCGCCGCAAAGCCCGCAGCGCCACGGGCTGTGGGGCCACGCGAGCAGCTGCCAAAGAGATTTCCAACGAGGCACGGCTTTCCCTCCTGGCTCTTCGGGCGTGGGAGCTGTGGCCAGAGCCGCGGCCCTACCGGAAAATGCTTCGCAGGCTGGCGCGGCGGCACCAGGTGGGCGCCAGTGGCGCCGAGGCTGACAGCCGCCGCAAATCCCGCAGCCCCACGGGCTGTGGGGCCACGCGAGCAGCTGCCAAAGAGCTTTCCAACGAGGCACGGCTTTCCCTCCTGGCTCTTCGGGCGTGGGAGCTGTGGCCAGAGCCGCGGCCCTACCGGAAAATGCTTCGCAGGCTGGCGCGGCGGCGCCAGGTGGGCGCCGGTGGCGCCGAGGCTGACGGCCGCCGCAAAGCCCGCAGCCCCACGGGCTGTGGGGCCACGCGAGCGGCTGCCAAACAGCTTTCCAACGAGGCACGGCTTTCCCTCCTGGCTCTTCGGGCGTGGGAGCTGTGGCCAGAGCCGCGGCCCTACCAGAAAATGCTTCGCAGGCTGGCGCGGCGGCGCCACGTGGGCGCCGGTGGCGCCGAGGCTGACGGCCGCCGCAAAGCCCGCAGCCCCACGGGCTGTGGGGCCACGCGAGCAGCTGCCAAAGAGCTTTCCAACGAGGCACGGCTTTCCCTCCTGGCTCTTCGAGCGTGGGAGCTGTGGCCAGAGCCGCGGCCCTACCGGAAAATGCTTCGCAGGCTGGCGCGGCGGCGCCACGTGGGCGCCGGTGGCGCCGAGGCTGACGGCTGCCGCAAAGCCCACAGCCCCACGGGCTGTGGGGCCACGCGAGCGGCTGCCAAACAGCTTTCCAACGGGGCACGGCTTTCCCTCCTGGCTCTTCGGGCGTGGGAGCTGTGGCCAGAGCCGCAGCCCTACCGGAAAATGCTTCGCAGGCTGGCGCGGCGGCGCCAGGTGGGCGCCGGTGGCGCCGAGGCTGACGGCCGCCGCAAAGCCCGCAGCCCCACGGGCTGTGGGGCCACGCGAGCGGCTGCCAAAGAGCTTTCCAACGAGGCACGGCTGTCCCTCCTGGCTCTTCGGGCGTGGGAGCTGTGGCCAGAGCCGCGGCCCTACCAGAAAATGCTTCGCAGGCTGGCGCGGCAGAGCCACGTGGGCGCCGGTGGCGCCGAGGCTGACGGCCGCCGCAAAGCCCGCAGCCCCACGGGCTGTGGGGCCACGCGAGCGGCTGCCAAAGAGCTTTCCAACGAGGCACGGCTTTCCCTCCTGGCTCTTTGGGCGTGGGAGCTGTGGCCAGAGCCGCGGCCCTACCAGAAAATGCTTCGCAGGCTGGCGCGGCGGCGCCACGTGGGCGCCGGTGGCGCCGAGGCTGACGGCCGCCGCAAAGCCCGCAGCCCCACGGGCTGTGGGGCCACGCGAGCGGCTGCCAAAGAGCTTTCCAACGACGCACGGCTTTCCCTCCTGGCTCTTCGGGCGTGGGAGCTGTGGCCAGAGCCGCGGCCCTACCAGAAAATGCTTCGCAGGCTGGCGCGGCGGCGCCACGTGGGCGCCGGTGGCGCCGAGGCTGACGGCCGCCGCAAAGCCCGCAGCCCCACGGGCTGTGGGGCCACGCGAGCGGCTGCCAAAGAGCTTTCCAACGACGCACGGCTTTCCCTCCTGGCTCTTCGGGCATGGGAGCTGTGGCCAGAGCCGCGGCCCTACCGGAAAATGCTTTGCAGGCTGGCGCGGCGGCGGCAGGTGGGCGCCGGTGGCGCCGAGGCTGACGGCTGCCGCAACGCCCGCAGCCCCACGGTCTGTGGGGCCACGCGAGCGGCTGCCAAACAGCTTTCCAACGAGGCACGGCTTTCCCTCCTGGCTCTTCGGGCGTGGGAGCTGTGGCCAGAGCCGCGGCCCTACCGGAAAATGCTTCGCAGGCTGGCGTGGCGGCGCCAGGTGGGCGCCGGTGGCGCCGAGGCTGACGGCCGACGCAAAGCCCGCAGCCCCACGGGCTGTGGGGCCACGCGAGCGGCTGCCAAAGAGCTTTCCAACGAGGCACGGCTTTCCCTCCTGGCTCTTCGGGCGTGGGAGCTGTGGCCAGAGCCGCGGCCCTACCGGAAAATGCTTCGCAGGCTGGCGTGGCGGCGCCAGGTGGGCGCCGGTGGCGCCGAGGCTGACGGCCGCCGCAAAGCCCGCAGCCCCACGGGCTGTGGGGCCACGCGAGCAGCTGCCAAACAGCTTTCCAACGAGGCACGGCTTTCCCTCCTGACTCTTCGGGCGTGGGAGCTGTGGCCAGAGCCGCGGCCGTACCGGAAAATGCTTTGCAGGCTGGCGCGGCGGCGCCACGTGGGCGCCTATGGCGCCGAGGCTGACGGCCGCCGCAAAGCCCGCAGCCCCACGGGCTGTGGGGCCACGCGAGCGGCTGCCAAAGAGCTTTCCAACGACGCACGGCTTTCCCTCCTGGCTCTTCGGGCGTGGGAGCTGTGGCCAGAGCCGCGGCCCTACCGGAAAATGCTTCGCAGGCTGGCGCGGCCGCGCCAGGTGGGCGCTGGTGGCACCGAGGCTGACGGCCGCCGCAAAGCCCGCAGCCCCACGGGCTGTGGGGCCACACGAGCGGCTGCCAAAGAGCTTTCCAACGAGGCACGGCTTTCCCTCCTGGCCCTTCGGGCGTGGGAGCTGAGGCCAGAGCCGCGGCCCTACCGGAAAATGCTTCGCAGGCTGGCGTGGCGGCGCCAGGTGGGCGCCGGTGGCGCCGAGGCTGACGGCCGCCGCAAAGCCCGCAGCCCCACGGGCTGTGGGGCCACGCGAGCGGCTGCCAAAGAGCTTTCCAACGAGGCACGGCTGTCCCTCCTGGCTCTTCGGGCGTGGGAGCTGTGGCCAGAGCCGCGGCCCTACCAGAAAATGCTTCGCAGGCTGGCGCGGCAGCGCCACGTGGGCGCCGGTGGCGCCGAGGCTGACGGCTGCCGCAAAGCCCGCAGCCCCACGGGCTGTGGGGCCACGCGAGCGGCTGCCAAAGAGCTTTCCATAGAGGCACGGCTTTCCCTCCTGGCTCTTCGGGCGTGGGAGCTGTGGCCAGAGCCGCGGCCCTACCGGAAAATGCTTCGCAGGCTGGCGCTGCGGCGCCACGGGGGCGCCGGTGGCGCCGAGGCTGACGGCCGCCACAAAGCCCGCAGCCCCACGGGCTGTGGGGCCACGCGAGCGGCTGCCAAAGAGCTTTCCAACGAGGCACGGCTTTCCCTCCTGGCTCTTCGGGCGTGGGAGCTGTGGCCAGAGCCGCGGCCCTACCGGAAAATGCTTCGCAGGCTGGCGCTGCGGCGCCACGGGGGCGCCGGTGGCGCCGAGGCTGACGGCCGCCGCAAAGCCCGCAGCCCCACGGGCTGTGGGGCAACGCGAGCAGCTGCCAAAGAGCTTTCCAACGAGGCACGGCTTTCCCTCCTGGCTCTTCGGGCGTGGGAGCTGTGGCCAGAGCCGCGGCCCTACCGGAAAATGCTTTGCAGGCTGGCGCGGCGGCGCCACGTGGGCGCCTATGGCGCCGAGGCTGACGGCCGCCGCAAAGCCCGCAGCCCCACGGGCTGTGGGGCCACGCGAGCGGCTGCCAAAGAGTTTTCCAACGAGGCACGGCTTTCCCTCCTGGCTCTTCGGGCGTGGGAGCTGTGACCAGAGCCGCGGCCCTACCGGAAAATGCTTCGCAGGCTGGCGCGGCGGCGTCACGTGGGCGCCGGTGGCGCCGAGGCTGACGGCCGCCGCAAAGCCCGCAGCCCCACGGGCTGTGGGGGCACGTGAGGAGCTGCCAAAGAGCTTTCCAACGAGGCACGGCTTTTCCTCCTGGCTCTTCGGGCGTGGGAGCTGTGGCCAGAGCCGCGGCCCTACCGGAAAATGCTTCGCAGGCTGGCGCGGCCGTGCGAGGTGGGCGCCGGTGGCGCCGAGGCTGACGGCCGCCGCAAAGCCCACAGCCCCACGGGCTGTGGGGCCTCGCGAGCGGCTGCCAAAGAGCTTTCCAACGAGGCACGGCTTTCCCTCCTGGCTCTTCAGGCGTGGGAGCTGTGGCCAGAACCGCGGCCCTACCGGAAAATGCTTCGCAGGCTGGCGTGGCCGCGCCAGGTGGGCGCCAGTGGCGCCGAGGCTGACGGCCGCCGCAAAGCCCGCAGCCCCACGGGCTGTGGGGCCACGCGAGCGGCTGCCAAAGAGCTTTCCAACGAGGCACGGCTTTCCCTCCTGGCCCTTCGGGCGTGGGAGCTGAGGCCAGAGCCGCGGCCCTACCAGAAAACGCTTCGCAGGCTGGCGCGGCGGCGCCAGGTGGGCGCCGGTGGCGCCGAGGCTGACGGCCGCCGCAAAGCCCGCAGCCCCACGGGCTGTGGGGCCACGCGAGCGGCTGCCAAAGAGCTTTCCAACGAGGCACGGCTTTCCCTCCTGGCTCTTCGGGCGTGGGAGCTGTGGCCAGAGCTGCGGCCCTACCGGAAAATGCTTTGCAGGCTGGCGCGGCGGCGCCACGTGGGCGCCGGTGGCGCCGAGGCTGACGGCCGCCGCAAAGCCCGCAGCCCCACGGGCTGTGGGGCCACGCGAGCAGCTGCCAAAGAGCTTTCCAACGAGGCACGGCTTTCCCTCCTGGCTCTTCGGGCGTGGGAGCTGTGGCCAGAGCCGCGGCCCTACCGGAAAATGCTTCGCAGGCTGGCGCGGCCGCGCCAGGTGGGCGCCGGTGGCGCCGAGGCTGACAGCCGCCGCAAAGCCCGCAGCCCCACGGACTGTGGGGCCACGCGAGCGGCTGCCAAAGAGCTTTCCAACGAGGCACGGCTTTCCCTCCTGGCTCTTCGGGCGTGGGAGCTGTCGCCAGACCCGCGGCCCTACCGGAAAATGCTTCGCAGGCTGGCGCGGCCGCGCCAGGTGGGCGCCGGTGGCGCCGAGGCTGACGGCCGCCGCAAAGCCCGCAGCCCCACGGGCTGTGGGGCCACGCGAGCGGCTGCCAAAGAGCTTTCCAACGAGGCATGGCTTTCCCTCCTTGGTCTTCGGGCGTGGGAGCTGTGGCCAGAGCCGCGGCCCTACCGGAAAATGCTTCGCAGGCTGGCGAGGCGGCGCCAGGTGGGCGCCGGTGGCGCCGAGGCTGACGGCCGCCGCAAAGCCCGCAGCGCCACGGGCTGTGGGGACACGCGAGCGGCTGCCAAAGAGCTTTCCAACGAGGCACGGCTTTCCCTCCTGGCTCTTCGGGCGTGGAAGCTGTGGCCAGAGCCGCGGCCCTACCGGAAAATGCTTCGCAGGCTGGCGCGGCCGCGCCAGGTGGGCGCCGGTGGCGCCGAGGCTGACGGCCGCCGCAAAGCCCGCAGCGCCACGGGCTGTGGGGCCACGCGAGCAGCTGCCAAAGAGCTTTCCAACGAGGCACGGCTTTCCCTCCTGGCTCTTCGGGCGTGGGAGCTGTGGCCAGAGCCGCGGCCCTACCGGAAAATGCTTCGCAGCCTGGCGCGGCGGCACCAGGTGGGCGCCAGTGGCGCCGAGGCTGACAGCCGCCGCAAATCCCGCAGCCCCACGGGCTGTGGGGCCACGCGAGCAGCTGCCAAAGAGCTTTCCAACGACGCACGGCTTTCCCTCCTGGCTCTTCGGGCGTGGGAGCTGTGGCCAGAGCCGCGGCCCTACCGGAAAATGCTTCGCAGGCTGGCGCGGCGGCGCCAGGTGGGCGCCGGTGGCGCCGAGGCTGACGGCCGCCGCAAAGCCCGCAGCCCCACGGGCTGTGGGGCCACGCGAGCGGCTGCCAAAGAGCTTTCCAACGAGGCACGGCTTTCCCTCCTGGCTCTTCGAGCGTGGGAGCTGTGGCCAGAGCCGCGGCCCTACCGGAAAATGCTTCGCAGGCTGGCGCGGCGGCGCCACGTGGGCGCCGGTGGCGCCGAGGCTGACGGCTGCCGCAAAGCCCGCAGCCCCACGGGCTGTGGGGCCACGCGAGCGGCTGCCAAACAGCTTTCCAACGGGGCACGGCTTTCCCTCCTGGCTCTTCGGGCGTGGGAGCTGTGGCCAGAGCCGCGGCCCTACCGGAAAATGCTTCGCAGGCTGGCGCGGCGGCGCCAGGTGGGCGCCGGTGGCGCCGAGGCTGACGGCCGCCGCAAAGCCCGCAGCCCCACGGGCTGTGGGGCCACGCGAGCGGCTGCCAAAGAGCTTTCCAACGAGGCACGGCTGTCCCTCCTGGCTCTTCGGGCGTGGGAGCTGTGGCCAGAGCCGCGGCCCTACCAGAAAATGCTTCGCAGGCTGGCGCGGCAGAGCCACGTGGGCGCCGGTGGCACCGAGGCTGACGGCCGCCGCAAAGCCCGCAGCCCCACGGGCTGTGGGGCCACGCGAGCGGCTGCCAAAGAGCTTTCCAACGAGGCACGGCTTTCCCTCCTGGCTCTTCGGGCGTGGGAGCTGTGGCCAGAGCCGCGGCCCTACCAGAAAATGCTTCGCAGGCTGGCGCGGCGGCGCCACGTGGGCGCCGGTGGCGCCGAGGCTGACGGCCGCGCAAAGCCCGCAGCCCCACGGGCTGTGGGGCCACGCGAGCGGCTGCCAAAGAGCTTTCCAACGACGCACGGCTTTCCCTCCTGGCTCTTCGGGCGTGGGAGCTGTGGCCAGAGCCGCGGCCCTACCAGAAAATGCTTCGCAGGGTGGCGCGGCGGCGCCTCGTGGGCGCCGGTGGCGCCGAGGCTGACGGCCGCCGCAAAGCCCGCAGCCCCACGGGCTGTGGGGCCACGCGAGCGGCTGCCAAAGAGCTTTCCAACGACGCACGGCTTTCCCTCCTGGCTCTTCGGGCATGGGAGCTGTGGCCAGAGCCGCGGCCCTACCGGAAAATGCTTCGCAGGCTGGCGCGGCGGCGGCAGGTGGGCGCCGGTGGCGCCGAGGCTGACGGCCGCCGCAAAGCCCGCAGCCCCACGGGCTGTGGGGCCACGCGAGCGGCTGCCAAAGAGCTTTCCAACGAGGCACGGCTTTCCCTCCTGGCTCTTCGGGCGTGGGAGCTGTGGCCAGAGCCGCGGCCCTACCAGAAAATGCTTCGCAGGCTGGCGTGGCGGCGCCAGGTGGGCGCCGGTGGCGCCGAGGCTGACGGCCGCCGCAAAGCCCGCAGCCCCACGGGCTGTGGGGCCACGCGAGCAGCTGCCAAACAGCTTTCCAACGAGGCACGGCTTTCCCTCCTGACTCTTCGGGCGTGGGAGCTGTGGCCAGAGCCGCGGCCGTACCGGAAAATGCTTTGCAGGCTGGCGCGGCGGCGCCACGTGGGCGCCTATGGCGCCGAGGCTGACGGCCGCCGCAAAGCCCGCAGCCCCACGGGCTGTGGGGCCACGCGAGCGGCTGCCAAAGAGCTTTCCAACGAGGCACGGCTTTCCCTCCTGGCTCTTCGGGCGTGGGAGCTGTGGCCAGAGCCGCGGCCCTACCGGAAAATGCTTCGCAGGCTGGCGCGGCCGCGCCAGGTGGGCGCTGGTGGCACCGAGGCTGACGGCCGCCGCAAAGCCCGCAGCCCCACGGGCTGTGGGGCCACGCGAGCGGCTGCCAAAGAGCTTTCCAACGAGGCACGGCTGTCCCTCCTGGCTCTTCGGGCGTGGGAGCTGTGGCCAGAGCCGCGGCCCTACCAGAAAATGCTTCGCAGGCTGGCGCGGCAGCGCCACGTGGGCGCCGGTGGCGCCGAGGCTGACGGCTGCCGCAAAGCCCGCAGCCCCACGGGCTGTGGGGCCACGCGAGCGGCTGCCAAAGAGCTTTCCATAGAGGCACGGCTTTCCCTCCTGGCTCTTCGGGCGTGGGAGCTGTGGCCAGAGCCGCGGCCCTACCGGAAAATGCTTCGCAGGCTGGCGCTGCGGCGCCACGGGGGTGCCGGTGGCGCCGAGGCTGACGGCCGCCACAAAGCCCGCAGCCCCACGGACTGTGGGGCCACGCGAGCGGCTGCCAAACAGCTTTCCAACGAGGCACGGCTTTCCCTCCTGGCTCTTCGGGCGTGGGAGCTGTGGCCAGAGCCGCGGCCCTACCGGAAAATGCTTCGCAGGCTGGCGCTGCGGCGCCACAGGGGCGCCGGTGGCGCCGAGGCTGACGGCCGCCGCAAAGCCCGCAGCCCCACGGGCTGTGGGGCAACGCGAGCAGCTGCCAAAGAGCTTTCCAACGAGGCACGGCTTTCCCTCCTGGCTCTTCGGGCGTGGGAGCTGTGGCCAGAGCCGCGGCCCTACCGGAAAATGCTTTGCAGGCTGGCGCGGCGGCGCCACGTGGGCGCCTATGGCGCCGAGGCTGACGGCCGCCGCAAAGCCCGCAGCCCCACGGGCTGTGGGGCCACGCGAGCGGCTGCCAAAGAGCTTTCCAACGAGGCACGGCTTTCCCTCCTGGCTCTTCGGGCGTGGGAGCTGTGGCCAGAGCCGCGGCCCTACCGGAAAATGCTTCGCAGGCTGGCGAGGCGGCGCCAGGTGGGCGCCGGTGGCGCCGAGGCTGACGGCCGCCGCAAAGCCCGCAGCGCCACAGGCTGTGGGGACACGCGAGCGGCTGCCAAAGAGCTTTCCAACGAGGCACGGCTTTCCCTCCTGGCTCTTCGGGCGTGGAAGCTGTGGCCAGAGCCGCGGCCCTACCGGAAAATGCTTCGCAGGCTGGCGCGGCCGCGCCAGGTGGGCGCCGGTGGCGCCGAGGCTGACGGCCGCCGCAAAGCCCGCAGCGCCACGGGCTGTGGGGCCACGCGAGCAGCTGCCAAAGAGCTTTCCAACGAGGCACGGCTTTCCCTCCTGGCTCTTCGGGCGTGGGAGCTGTGGCCAGAGCCGCGGCCCTACCGGAAAATGCTTCGCAGCCTGGCGCGGCGGCACCAGGTGGGCGCCAGTGGCGCCGAGGCTGACAGCCGCCGCAAATCCCGCAGCCCCACGGGCTGTGGGGCCACGCGAGCAGCTGCCAAAGAGCTTTCCAACGACGCACGGCTTTCCCTCCTGGCTCTTCGGGCGTGGGAGCTGTGGCCAGAGCCGCGGCCCTACCGGAAAATGCTTCGCAGGCTGGCGCGGCGGCGCCAGGTGGGCGCCGGTGGCGCCGAGGCTGACGGCCGCCGCAAAGCCCGCAGCCCCACGGGCTGTGGGGCCACGCGAGCGGCTGCCAAAGACCTTTCCAACGAGGCACGGCTTTCCCTCCTGGCTCTTCGAGCGTGGGAGCTGTGGCCAGAGCCGCGGCCCTACCGGAAAATGCTTCGCAGGCTGGCGCGGCGGCGCCACGTGGGCGCCGGTGGCGCCGAGGCTGACGGCCGCCGCAAAGCCCGCAGCCCCACGGGCTGTGGGGCCACGCGAGCGGCTGCCAAACAGCTTTCCAACGGGGCACGGCTTTCCCTCCTGGCTCTTCGGGCGTGGGAGCTGTGGCCAGAGCCGCGGCCCTACCGGAAAATGCTTCGCAGGCTGGCGCGGCGGCGCCAGGTGGGCGCCGGTGGCGCCGAGGCTGACGGCCGCCGCAAAGCCCGCAGCCCCACGGGCTGTGGGGCCACGCGAGCGGCTGCCAAAGAGCTTTCCAACGAGGCACGGCTTTCCCTCCTGACTCTTCGGGCGTGGGAGCTGTGGCCAGAGCCGCGGCCGTACCGGAAAATGCTTTGCAGGCTGGCGCGGCGGCGCCACGTGGGCGCCTATGGCGCCGAGGCTGACGGCCGCCGCAAAGCCCGCAGCCCCACGGGCTGTGGGGCCACGCGAGCGGCTGCCAAAGAGCTTTCCAACGAGGCACGGCTTTCCCTCCTGGCTCTTCGGGCGTGGGAGCTGTGGCCAGAGCCGCGGCCCTACCGGAAAATGCTTCGCAGGCTGGCGCGGCCGCGCCAGGTGGGCGCTGGTGGCACCGAGGCTGACGGCCGCCGCAAAGCCCGCAGCCCCACGGGCTGTGGGGCCACACGAGCGGCTGCCAAAGAGCTTTCCAACGAGGCACGGCTTTCCCTCCTGGCCCTTCGGGCGTGGGAGCTGAGGCCAGAGCCGCGGCCCTACCGGAAAATGCTTCGCAGGCTGGCGTGGCAGCGCCACGTGGGCGCCGGTGGCGCCGAGGCTGACGGCTGCCGCAAAGCCCGCAGCCCCACGGGCTGTGGGGCCACGCGAGCGGCTGCCAAAGAGCTTTCCATAGAGGCACGGCTTTCCCTCCTGGCTCTTCGGGCGTGGGAGCTGTGGCCAGAGCCGCGGCCCTACCGGAAAATGCTTCGCAGGCTGGCGCTGCGGCGCCACGGGGGTGCCGGTGGCGCCGAGGCTGACGGCCGCCACAAAGCCCGCAGCCCCACGGACTGTGGGGCCACGCGAGCGGCTGCCAAACAGCTTTCCAACGAGGCACGGCTTTCCCTCCTGGCTCTTCGGGCGTGGGAGCTGTGGCCAGAGGCGCGGCCCTACCGGAAAATGCTTCGCAGGCTGGCGCTGCGGCGCCACGGGGGCGCCGGTGGCGCCGAGGCTGACGGCCGCCGCAAAGCCCGCAGCCCCACGGGCTGTGGGGCAACGCGAGCAGCTGCCAAAGAGCTTTCCAACGAGGCACGGCTTTCCCTCCTGGCTCTTCGGGCGTGGGAGCTGTGGCCAGAGCCGCGGCCCTACCGGAAAATGCTTTGCAGGCTGGCGCGGCGGCGCCACGTGGGCGCCTATGGCGCCGAGGCTGACGGCCGCCGCAAAGCCCGCAGCCCCACGGGCTGTGGGGCCACGCGAGCGGCTGCCAAAGAGCTTTCCAACGAGGCACGGCTTTCCCTCCTGGCTCTTCGGGCGTGGGAGCTGTGGCCAGAGCCGCGGCCCTACCGGAAAATGCTTCGCAGGCTGGCGAGGCGGCGCCAGGTGGGCGCCGGTGGCGCCGAGGCTGACGGCCGCCGCAAAGCCCGCAGCGCCACAGGCTGTGGGGACACGCGAGCGGCTGCCAAAGAGCTTTCCAACGAGGCACGGCTTTCCCTCCTGGCTCTTCGGGCGTGGGAGCTGTGGCCAGAGCCGCGGCCCTACCGGAAAATGCTTCGCAGGCTGGCGCGGCCGCGCCAGGTGGGCGCCGGTGGCGCCGAGGCTGACGGCCGCCGCAAAGCCCGCAGCGCCACGGGCTGTGGGGCCACGCGAGCAGCTGCCAAAGAGCTTTCCAACGAGGCACGGCTTTCCCTCCTGGCTCTTCGGGCGTGGGAGCTGTGGCCAGAGCCGCGGCCCTACCGGAAAATGCTTCGCAGCCTGGCGCGGCGGCACCAGGTGGGCGCCAGTGGCGCCGAGGCTGACAGCCGCCGCAAATCCCGCAGCCCCACGGGCTGTGGGGCCACGCGAGCAGCTGCCAAAGAGCTTTCCAACGACGCACGGCTTTCCCTCCTGGCTCTTCGGGCGTGGGAGCTGTGGCCAGAGCCGCGGCCCTACCGGAAAATGCTTCGCAGGCTGGCGCGGCGGCGCCAGGTGGGCGCCGGTGGCGCCGAGGCTGACGGCCGCCGCAAAGCCCGCAGCCCCACGGGCTGTGGGGCCACACGAGCGGCTGCCAAAGAGCTTTCCAACGAGGCACGGCTTTCCCTCCTGGCTCTTCGAGCGTGGGAGCTGTGGCCAGAGCCGCGGCCCTACCGGAAAATGCTTCGCAGGCTGGCGCGGCGGCGCCACGTGGGCGCCGGTGGCGCCGAGGCTGACGGCTGCCGCAAAGCCCGCAGCCCCACGGGCTGTGGGGCCACGCGAGCGGCTGCCAAAGAGCTTTCCAACGGGGCACGGCTTTCCCTCCTGGCTCTTCGGGCGTGGGAGCTGTGGCCAGAGCCGCGGCCCTACCGGAAAATGCTTCGCAGGCTGGCGCGGCGGCGCCACGTGGGCGCCGGTGGCGCCGAGGCTGACGGCCGCCGCAAAGCCCGCAGCCCCACGGGCTGTGGGGCCACGCGAGCGGCTGCCAAAGAGCTTTCCAACGAGGCACGGCTGTCTCTCCTGGCTCTTCGGGCGTGGGAGCTGTGGCCAGAGCCGCGGCCCTACCAGAAAATGCTTCGCAGGCTGGCGCGGCAGAGCCACGTGGGCGCCGGTGGCACCGAGGCTGACGGCCGCCGCAAAGCCCGCAGCCCCACGGGCTGTGGGGCCACGCGAGCGGCTGCCAAAGAGCTTTCCAACGAGGCACGGCTTTCCCTCCTGGCTCTTCGGGCGTGGGAGCTGTGGCCAGAGCCGCGGCCCTACCGGAAAATGCTTCGCAGGCTGGCGCGGCGGCGCCACGTGGGCGCCGGTGGCGCCGAGGCTGACGGCCGCCGCAAAGCCCGCAGCCCCACGGGCTGTGGGGCCACGCGAGCGGCTGCCAAAGAGCTTTCCAACGACGCACGGCTTTCCCTCCTGGCTCTTCGGGCGTGGGAGCTGTGGCCAGAGCCGCGGCCCTACCAGAAAATGCTTCGCAGGGTGGCGCGGCGGCGCCTCGTGGGCGCCGGTGGCGCCGAGGCTGACGGCCGCCGCAAAGCCCGCAGCCCCACGGGCTGTGGGGCCACGCGAGCGGCTGCCAAAGAGCTTTCCAACGACGCACGGCTTTCCCTCCTGGCTCTTCGGGCATGGGAGCTGTGGCCAGAGCCGCGGCCCTACCGGAAAATGCTTCGCAGGCTGGCGCGGCGGCGGCAGGTGGGCGCCGGTGGCGCCGAGGCTGACGGCCGCCGCAAAGCCCGCAGCCCCACGGGCTGTGGGGCCACGCGAGCGGCTGCCAAAGAGGTTTCCAACGAGGCACGGCTTTCCCTCCTGGCTCTTCGGGCGTGGGAGCTGTGGCCAGAGCCGCGGCCCTACCGGAAAATGCTTCGCAGGCTGGCGCGGCCGCGCCAGGTGGGCGCTGGTGGCACCGAGGCTGACGGCCGCCGCAAAGCCCGCAGCCCCATGGGCTGTGGGGCCACACGAGCGGCTGCCAAAGAGCTTTCCAACGAGGCACGGCTTTCCCTCCTGGCCCTTCGGGCGTGGGAGCTGAGGCCAGAGCCGCGGCCCTACCGGAAAATGCTTCGCAGGCTGGCGTGGCGGCGCCAGGTGGGCGCCGGTGGCGCCGAGGCTGACGGCCGCCGCAAAGCCCGCAGCCCCACGGGCTGTGGGGCCACGCGAGCGGCTGCCAAAGAGCTTTCCAACGAGGCACGGCTGTCCCTCCTGGCTCTTCGGGCGTGGGAGCTGTGGCCAGAGCCGCGGCCCTACCAGAAAATGCTTCGCAGGCTGGCGCGGCAGCGCCACGTGGGCGCCGGTGGCGCCGAGGCTGACGGCTGCCGCAAAGCCCGCAGCCCCACGGGCTGTGGGGCCACGCGAGCGGCTGCCAAAGAGCTTTCCATAGAGGCACGGCTTTCCCTCCTGGCTCTTCGGGCGTGGGAGCTGTGGCCAGAGCCGCGGCCCTACCGGAAAATGCTTCGCAGGCTGGCGCTGCGGCGCCACGGGGGTGCCGGTGGCGCCGAGGCTGACGGCCGCCACAAAGCCCGCAGCCCCACGGACTGTGGGGCCACGCGAGCGGCTGCCAAACAGCTTTCCAACGAGGCACGGCTTTCCCTCCTGGCTCTTCGGGCGTGGGAGCTGTGGCCAGAGCCGCGGCCCTACCGGAAAATGCTTCGCAGGCTGGCGCTGCGGCGCCACGGGGGCGCCGGTGGCGCCGAGGCTGACGGCCGCCGCAAAGCCCGCAGCCCCACGGGCTGTGGGGCAACGCGAGCGGCTGCCAAAGAGCTTTCCAACGAGGCACGGCTTTCCCTCCTGGCTCTTCGGGCGTGGGAGCTGTGGCCAGAGCCGCGGCCCTACCGGAAAATGCTTTGCAGGCTGGCGCGGCGGCGCCACGTGGGCGCCTATGGCGCCGAGGCTGACGGCCGCCGCAAAGCCCGCAGCCCCACGGGCTGTGGGGCCACGCGAGCAGCTGCCAAAGAGCTTTCCAACGAGGCACGGCTTTCCCTCCTGGCTCTTCGGGCGTGGGAGCTGTGGCCAGAGCCGCGGCCCTACCGGAAAATGCTTCGCAGGCTGGCGCTGCGGCGCCACGTTGGCGCCGGTGGCGCCGAGGCTGACGGCCGCTGCAAAGCCCGCAGCCCCACGGGCTGTGGGGCCACACGAGCAGCTGCCAAAGAGCTTTCCAACGAGGCACGGCTTTCCCTCCTGGCTCTTCGGGCGTGGGAGCTGTGGCCAGAGCCGCGGCCCTACCGGAAAATGCTTCGCAGGCTGGCGCGGCAGCGCCAGGTGGGCGCCGGTAGCGACGAGGCTGACGGCCGCCGCAAAGCCCGCAGCCCCACGGGCTGTGGGGCCACGCGAGCAGCTGCCAAAGAGCTTTCCAACGAGGCACGGCTTTCCCTCCTGGCTCTTCGGGCGTGGGAGCTGTGGCCAGAGCCGCAGCCCTACCGGAAAATGTTTCGCAGGCTGGCGCGGCAGCGCCAGGTGGGCACCGGTAGCGCCGAGGCTGACGGCCGCCGCAAAGCCCGCAGCCCCACGGGCTGTGGGGCCACGCGAGCAGCTGCCAAAGAGCTTTCCAACGAGGCACGGCTTTCCCTCCTGGCTCTTCGGGCGTGGGAGCTGTGGCCAGAGCCGCGGCCCTACCGGAAAATGCTTCGCAGGCTAGCGAGGCGGCGCCACATGGGCGCCGGTGGCGCCGAGGCTGACGGCCGCCGCAAAGCCCGCAGCCCCACGGGCTGTGGGGCCACGCGAGCGGCTGCCAAAGAGCTTTCCAACGAGGCACGGCTGTCCCTCCTGGCTCTTCGGGCGTGGGAGCTGTGGCCAGAGCCGCGGCCCTACCAGAAAATGCTTCACAGGCTGGCGCGGCAGCGCCACGTGGGCGCCGGTGGCGCCGAGGCTGACGGCCGCCGCAAAGCCCGCAGCCCCACGGGCTGTGAGGCCACGCGAGCGGCTGCCAAAGAGCTTTCCAACGAGGCACGGCTTTCCCTCCTGGCTCTTCGGGCGTGGGAGCTGTGGCCAGAGCCGCGGCCCTACCAGAAAATGCTTCGCGGGCTGGCGCGGCGGCGCCACGTGGGCGCCGTTGACGCCGAGGCTGACGGCCGCCGCAAAGCCCGCAGCCCCACGGGCTGTGGGGCCACGCGAACAGTTGCCAAGGAGCTTTCCAACGAGACACGGCTTTCCCTCCTGGCTCTTCGAGCGTGGGAGCTGTGGCCAGAGACGCGGCCCTACCAGAAAATGCTTCGCAGGCTGGCGCTGCGGCGCCACGGGGGCGCCGGTGGCGCCGAGGCTGACGGCCGCCACAAAGCCCGCAGCCCCACGGGCTGTGGGGCCACGCGAGCGGCTGCCAAAGAGCTTTCCAACGAGGCACGGCTTTCCCTCCTGGCTCTTCGGGCGTGGGAGCTGTGGCCAGAGCCGCGGCCCTACCAGAAAATGCTTCGCAGGCTGGCGCGGCGGCGCCACGTGGGCGCCGGTGGCGCCGAGGCTGACGGCCGCCGCAAAGCCCGCAGCCCCACGGGCTGTGGGGCCACGCGAGCGGCTGCCAAAGAGCTTTCCAACGACGCACGGCTTTCCCTCCTGGCTCTTCGGGCGTGGGAGCTGTGGCCAGAGCCGCGGCCCTACCAGAAAATGCTTCGCAGGCTGGCGCGGCGGCGCCACGTGGGCGCCGGTGGCGCCGAGGCTGACGGCCGCCGCAAAGCCCGCAGCCCCACGGGCTGTGGGGCCACGCGAGCGGCTGCCAAAGAGCTTTCCAACGACGCACGGCTTTCCCTCCTGGCTCTTCGGGCATGGGAGCTGTGGCCAGAGCCGCGGCCCTACCGGAAAATGCTTTGCAGGCTGGCGCGGCGGCGGCAGGTGGGCGCCGGTGGCGCCGAGGCTGACGGCTGCCGCAACGCCCGCAGCCCCACGGTCTGTGGGGCCACGCGAGCGGCTGCCAAACAGCTTTCCAACGAGGCACGGCTTTCCCTCCTGGCTCTTCGGGCGTGGGAGCTGTGGCCAGAGCCGCGGCCGTACCGGAAAATGCTTTGCAGGCTGGCGCGGCGGCGCCACGTGGGCGCCTATGGCGCCGAGGCTGACGGCCGCCGCAAAGCCCGCAGCCCCACGGGCTGTGGGGCCACGCGAGCGGCTGCCAAAGAGCTTTCCAACGAGGCACGGCTTTCCCTCCTGGCTCTTCGGGCGTGGGAGCTGTGGCCAGAGCCGCGGACCTACCGGAAAATGCTTCGCAGGCTGGCGCGGCCGCGCCAGGTGGGCGCTGGTGGCACCGAGGCTGACGGCCGCCACAAAGCCCGCAGCCCCACGGGCTGTGGGGCCACACGAGCAGCTGCCAAAGAGCTTTCCAACGAGGCACGGCTTTCCCTCCTGGCTCTTCGGGCGTGGGAGCTGTGGCCAGAGCCGCGGCCCTACTGGAAAATGCTTCGCAGGCTGGCGCGGCAGCGCCAGGTGGGCGCCGGTAGCGACGAGGCTGACGGCCGCCGCAAAGCCCGCAGCCCCACGGGCTGTGGGGCCACGCGAGCGGCTGCCAAAGAGCTTTCCAACGAGGCACGGCTTTCCCTCCTGGCTCTTCGGGCGTGGGAGCTGTGGCCAGAGCCGCAGCCCTATGGAAAATGTTTCGCAGGCTGGCGCGGCAGCGCCAGGTGGGCACCGGTAGCGCCGAGGCTGACGGCCGCCGCAAAGCCCGCAGCCCCACGGGCTGTGGGGCCACGCGAGCAGCTGCCAAAGAGCTTTCCAACGAGGCACGGCTTTCCCTCCTGGCTCTTCGGGCGTGGGAGCTGTGGCCAGAGCCGCGGCCCTACCGGAAAATGCTTCGCAGGCTGGCGAAGCCGCGCCAGGTGGGCGCCGGTGGCAACAAGGCTGACGGCCGCCGCAAAGCCCGCAGCCCCACGGGCTGTGGGGCCACGCGAACAGTTGCCAAAGAGCTTTCCAACGAGACACGGCTTTCCCTCCTGGCTCTTCGAGCGTGGGAGCTGTGGCCAGAGCCGCGGCCCTACCAGAAAATGCTTCGCAGGCTGGCGCTGCGGCGCCACGGGGGCGCCGGTGGCGCCGAGGCTGACGGCCGCCACAAAGCCCGCAGCCCCACGGGCTGTGGGGCCACGCGAGCGGCTGCCAAAGAGCTTTCCAACGAGGCACGGCTGTCCCTCCTGGCTCTTCGGGCGTGGGAGCTGTGGCCAGAGCCGCGGCCCTACCAGAAAATTCTTCGCAGGCTGGCGCGGCAGAGCCACGTGGGCGCCGGTGGCGCCGAGGCTGACGGCCGCCGCAAAGCCCGCAGCCCCACGGGCTGTGGGGCCACGCGAGCGGCTGCCAAAGAGCTTTCCAACGAGGCACGGCTTTCCCTCCTGGCTCTTCGGGCGTGGGAGCTGTGGCCAGAGCCGCGGCCCTACCAGAAAATGCTTCGCAGGCTGGCGCGGCGGCGCCACGTGGGCGCCGGTGGCGCCGAGGCTGACGGCCGCCGCAAAGCCCGCAGCCCCACGGGCTGTGGGGCCACGCGAGCGGCTGCCAAAGAGCTTTCCAACGAGGCACGGCTTTCCCTCCTGGCTCTTCGGGCGTGGGAGCTGTGGCCAGAGCCGCGGCCCTACCGGAAAATGCTTCGCAGGCTGGCGCGGCAGAGCCACGTGGGCGCCGGTGGCGCCGAGGCTGACGGCTGCCGCAAAGCCCGCAGCCCCACGGGCTGTGGGGCCACGCGAGCGGCTGCCAAAGAGCTTTCCATAGAGGCACGGCTTTCCCTCCTGGCTCTTCGGGCGTGGGAGCTGTGGCCAGAGCCGCGGCCCTACCGGAAAATGCTTCGCAGGCTGGCGCTGCGGCGCCACGGGGGTGCCGGTGGCGCCGAGGCTGACGGCCGCCACAAAGCCCGCAGCCCCACGGACTGTGGGGCCACGCGAGCGGCTGCCAAACAGCTTTCCAACGAGGCACGGCTTTCCCTCCTGGCTCTTCGGGCGTGGGAGCTGTGGCCAGAGCCGCGGCCCTACCGGAAAATGCTTCGCAGGCTGGCGCTGCGGCGCCACGGGGGCGCCGGTGGCGCCGAGGCTGACGGCCGCCGCAAAGCCCGCAGCCCCACGGGCTGTGGGGCAACGCGAGCAGCTGCCAAAGAGCTTTCCAACGAGGCACGGCTTTCCCTCCTGGCTCTTCGGGCGTGGGAGCTGTGGCCAGAGCCGCGGCCCTACCGGAAAATGCTTTGCAGGCTGGCGCGGCGGCGCCACGTGGGCGCCTATGGCGCCGAGGCTGACGGCCGCCGCAAAGCCCGCAGCCCCACGGGCTGTGGGGCCACGCGAGCAGCTGCCAAAGAGCTTTCCAACGAGGCACGGCTTTCCCTCCTGGCTCTTCGGGCGTGGGAGCTGTGGCCAGAGCCGCGGCCCTACCGGAAAATGCTTCGCAGGCTGGCGCTGCGGCGCCACGTTGGCGCCGGTGGCGCCGAGGCTGACGGCCGCTGCAAAGCCCGCAGCCCCACGGGCTGTGGGGCCACACGAGCAGCTGCCAAAGAGCTTTCCAACGAGGCACGGCTTTCCCTCCTGGCTCTTCGGGCGTGGGAGCTGTGGCCAGAGCCGCGGCCCTACCGGAAAATGCTTCGCAGGCTGGCGCGGCAGCGCCAGGTGGGCGCCGGTAGCGACGAGGCTGACGGCCGCCGCAAAGCCCGCAGCCCCACGGGCTGTGGGGCCACGCGAGCAGCTGCCAAAGAGCTTTCCAACGAGGCACGGCTTTCCCTCCTGGCTCTTCGGGCGTGGGAGCTGTGGCCAGAGCCGCAGCCCTACCGGAAAATGTTTCGCAGGCTGGCGCGGCAGCGCCAGGTGGGCACCGGTAGCGCCGAGGCTGACGGCCGCCGCAAAGCCCGCAGCCCCACGGGCTGTGGGGCCACGCGAGCAGCTGCCAAAGAGCTTTCCAACGAGGTACGGCTTTCCCTCCTGGCTCTTCGGGCGTGGGAGCTGTGGCCAGAGCCGCGGCCCTACCGGAAAATGCTTCGCAGGCTAGCGAGGCGGCGCCACATGGGCGCCGGTGGCGCCGAGGCTGACGGCCGCCGCAAAGCCCGCAGCCCCACGGGCTGTGGGGCCACGCGAGCGGCTGCCAAAGAGCTTTCCAACGAGGCACGGCTGTCCCTCCTGGCTCTTCGGGCGTGGGAGCTGTGGCCAGAGCCGCGGCCCTACCAGAAAATGCTTCACAGGCTGGCGCGGCAGCGCCACGTGGGCGCCGGTGGCGCCGAGGCTGACGGCCGCCGCAAAGCCCGCAGCCCCACGGGCTGTGAGGCCACGCGAGCGGCTGCCAAAGAGCTTTCCAACGAGGCACGGCTTTCCCTCCTGGCTCTTCGGGCGTGGGAGCTGTGGCCAGAGCCGCGGCCCTACCAGAAAATGCTTCGCGGGCTGGCGCGGCGGCGCCACGTGGGCGCCGTTGACGCCGAGGCTGACGGCCGCCGCAAAGCCCGCAGCCCCACGGGCTGTGGGGCCACGCGAACAGTTGCCAAGGAGCTTTCCAACGAGACACGGCTTTCCCTCCTGGCTCTTCGAGCGTGGGAGCTGTGGCCAGAGCCGCGGCCCTACCAGAAAATGCTTCGCAGGCTGGCGCTGCGGCGCCACGGGGGCGCCGGTGGCGCCGAGGCTGACGGCCGCCACAAAGCCCGCAGCCCCACGGGCTGTGGGGCCACGCGAGCGGCTGCCAAAGAGCTTTCCAACGAGGCACGGCTTTCCCTCCTGGCTCTTCGGGCGTGGGAGCTGTGGCCAGAGCCGCGGCCCTACCAGAAAATGCTTCGCAGGCTGGCGCGGCGGCGCCACGTGGGCGCCGGTGGCGCCGAGGCTGACGGCCGCCGCAAAGCCCGCAGCCCCACGGGCTGTGGGGCCACGCGAGCGGCTGCCAAAGAGCTTTCCAACGACGCACGGCTTTCCCTCCTGGCTCTTCGGGCGTGGGAGCTGTGGCCAGAGCCGCGGCCCTACCAGAAAATGCTTCGCAGGCTGGCGCGGCGGCGCCACGTGGGCGCCGGTGGCGCCGAGGCTGACGGCCGCCGCAAAGCCCGCAGCCCCACGGGCTGTGGGGCCACGCGAGCGGCTGCCAAAGAGCTTTCCAACGACGCACGGCTTTCCCTCCTGGCTCTTCGGGCATGGGAGCTGTGGCCAGAGCCGCGGCCCTACCGGAAAATGCTTTGCAGGCTGGCGCGGCGGCGGCAGGTGGGCGCCGGTGGCGCCGAGGCTGACGGCTGCCGCAACGCCCGCAGCCCCACGGTCTGTGGGGCCACGCGAGCGGCTGCCAAACAGCTTTCCAACGAGGCACGGCTTTCCCTCCTGGCTCTTCGGGCGTGGGAGCTGTGGCCAGAGCCGCGGCCGTACCGGAAAATGCTTTGCAGGCTGGCGCGGCGGCGCCACGTGGGCGCCTATGGCGCCGAGGCTGACGGCCGCCGCAAAGCCCGCAGCCCCACGGGCTGTGGGGCCACGCGAGCGGCTGCCAAAGAGCTTTCCAACGAGGCACGGCTTTCCCTCCTGGCTCTTCGGGCGTGGGAGCTGTGGCCAGAGCCGCGGACCTACCGGAAAATGCTTCGCAGGCTGGCGCGGCCGCGCCAGGTGGGCGCTGGTGGCACCGAGGCTGACGGCCGCCACAAAGCCCGCAGCCCCACGGGCTGTGGGGCCACACGAGCAGCTGCCAAAGAGCTTTCCAACGAGGCACGGCTTTCCCTCCTGGCTCTTCGGGCGTGGGAGCTGTGGCCAGAGCCGCGGCCCTACTGGAAAATGCTTCGCAGGCTGGCGCGGCAGCGCCAGGTGGGCGCCGGTAGCGACGAGGCTGACGGCCGCCGCAAAGCCCGCAGCCCCACGGGCTGTGGGGCCACGCGAGCGGCTGCCAAAGAGCTTTCCAACGAGGCACGGCTTTCCCTCCTGGCTCTTCGGGCGTGGGAGCTGTGGCCAGAGCCGCAGCCGTACCGGAAAATGTTTCGCAGGCTGGCGCGGCAGCGCCAGGTGGGCACCGGTAGCGCCGAGGCTGACGGCCGCCGCAAAGCCCGCAGCCCCACGGGCTGTGGGGCCACGCGAGCAGCTGCCAAAGAGCTTTCCAACGAGGCACGGCTTTCCCTCCTGGCTCTTCGGGCGTGGGAGCTGTGGCCAGAGCCGCGGCCCTACCGGAAAATGCTTCGCAGGCTGGCGAAGCCGCGCCAGGTGGGCGCCGGTGGCAACAAGGCTGACGGCCGCCGCAAAGCCCGCAGCCCCACGGGCTGTGGGGCCACGCGAACAGTTGCCAAAGAGCTTTCCAACGAGACACGGCTTTCCCTCCTGGCTCTTCGAGCGTGGGAGCTGTGGCCAGAGCCGCGGCCCTACCAGAAAATGCTTCGCAGGCTGGCGCTGCGGCGCCACGGGGGCGCCGGTGGCGCCGAGGCTGACGGCCGCCACAAAGCCCGCAGCCCCACGGGCTGTGGGGCCACGCGAGCGGCTGCCAAAGAGCTTTCCAACGAGGCACGGCTGTCCCTCCTGGCTCTTCGGGCGTGGGAGCTGTGGCCAGAGCCGCGGCCCTACCAGAAAATTCTTCGCAGGCTGGCGCGGCAGAGCCACGTGGGCGCCGGTGGCGCCGAGGCTGACGGCCGCCGCAAAGCCCGCAGCCCCACGGGCTGTGGGGCCACGCGAGCGGCTGCCAAAGAGCTTTCCAACGAGGCACGGCTTTCCCTCCTGGCTCTTCGGGCGTGGGAGCTGTGGCCAGAGCCGCGGCCCTACCAGAAAATGCTTCGCAGGCTGGCGCGGCGGCGCCACGTGGGCGCCGGTGGCGCCGAGGCTGACGGCCGCCGCAAAGCCCGCAGCCCCACGGGCTGTGGGGCCACGCGAGCGGCTGCCAAAGAGCTTTCCAACGAGGCACGGCTTTCCCTCCTGGCTCTTCGGGCGTGGGAGCTGTGGCCAGAGCCGCGGCCCTACCGGAAAATGCTTCGCAGGCTGGCGCGGCGGCGCCAGCTGGGCGCCGGTGGCGCCGAGGCTGACGGCTGCCGCAAAGCCCGCAGCCCCACGGGCTGTGGGGCCACGCGAGCGGCTGCCAAAGAGCTTTCCAACGAGGCACGGCTTTCCCTCCTGGCTCTTCGGGCGTGGGAGCTGTGGCCAGAGCCGCGGCCCTACCGGGAAATGCTTCGCAGGCTGGCGTGGCGGCGTCAGGTGGGCGCCGGTGGCGCCGAGGCTGACGGCAGCCGCAAAGCCCGCAGCCCCACGGGCTGTGGGGCCACGCGAGTGGCTGCCAAAGAGCTTTCCAACGAGGCACGGCTATCCCTCCTGGCTCTTCGGGCGTGGGAGCTGTGGCCAGAGCCGCGGCCCTACCAGAAAATGCTTCGCAGGCTGGCGCGGCAGCGCCACGTGGGCGCCGGTGGCGCCGAGGCTGACGGCTGCCGCAAAGCCCGCAGCCCCACGGGCTGTGGGGCCACGCGAGCGGCTGCCAAAGAGCTTTCCAACGAGGCACGGCTTTCCCTCCTGGCTCTTCGGGCGTGGGAGCTGTGGCCAGAGCCGCGGCCCTACCAGAAAATGCTTCGCAGGCTGGCGCGGCGGCGCCACGTGGGCGCCGGTGGCGCCGAGGCTGACGGCCGCCGCAAAGCCCGCAGCCCCACGGGCTGTGGGGCCACGCGAACAGTTGCGAAAGAGCTTTCCAACGAGGCACGGCTTTCCCTCCTGGCTCTTCGGGCGTGGGAGCTGTGGCCAGAGCCGCGGCCCTACCGGAAAATGCTTCGCAGGCTGGCGCGGTGGCGCCACGTGGGCGCCTGTGGCGCTGAGGCTGACGGCCGCCGCAAACCCCGCAGCCCCACGGGCTGTGGGGCCACGCGAGCGGCTGCCAAAGAGCTTTCCAACGAGGCACGGCTTTCCCTCCTGGCTCTTCGGGCGTGGGAGCTGTGGCCAGAGCCGCGGCCCTACCGGAAAATGCTTCGCAGGCTGGCGCGGCGGCAGCAGGTGGGCGCCGGTGGCGCCGAGGCTGACGGCCGCCACAAAGCCCGCAGCCCCAGGGGCTGTGGGGCCACGCGAGCGGCTGCCAAAGAGCTTTCCAACGAGGCACGGCTGTCCCTCCTGGCTCTTCGGGCGTGGGAGCTGTGGCCAGAGCCGCGGCCCTACCGGAAAATGCTTCGCAGGCTGGCGCGGCGGCGCCACGTGGGCGCCTGTGGCGCTGAGGCTGACGGCCGCCGCAAACCCCGCAGCCCCACGGGCTGTGGGGCCACGCGAGCGGCTGCCAAAGAGCTTTCCAACGAGGCACGGCTTTCCCTCCTGGCTCTTCGGGCGTGGGAGCTGTGGCCAGAGCCGCGGCCCTACCGGAAAATGCTTCGCAGGCTGGCGCGGCGGCAGCAGGTGGGCGCCTGTGGCGCTGAGGCTGACGGCCGCCGCAAAGCCCGCAGCCCCACGGGCTGTGGGGCCACGCGAGCGGCTGCCAAAGAGCTTTCCAACGAGGCACGGCTTTCCCTCCTGGCTCTTCGGGCGTGGGAGCTGTGGCCAGAGCCGCGGCCCTACCGGAAAATGCTTCGCAGGCTGGCGCGGCGGCGCCACGTGGGCGCCTGTGGCGCCGAGGCTGACGGCCGCCGCAAAGCCCGCAGCCCCACGGGCTGTGGGGCCACGCGAGCGGCTGCCAAAGAGCTTTCCAACGGGGCACGGCTTTCCCTCTTGGCTCTTCGGGCGTGGGAGCTGTGGCCAGAGCCGCGGCCCTACCGGAAAATGCTTCGCAGGCTGGCGCGGCGGCGGCAGGTGGGCGCCGGTGGCGCCGAGGCTGACGGCTGCCGCAAAGCCCGCAGACCCACGGGCTGTGGGGCCACGCGAGCGGCTGCCAAAGAGCTTTCCAACGAGGCACGGCTTTCCCTCCTGGCTCTTCGGGCGTGGGAGCTGTGGCCAGAGCCGCGGCCCTACCGGGAAATGCTTCGCAGGCTGGCGTGGCGGCGCCAGGTGGGCGCCGGTGGCGCCGAGGCTGACGGCCGCCGCAAAGCCCGCAGCCCCACGGGCTGTGGGGCCACGCGAGCGGCTGCCAAAGAGCTTTCCAACGAGGCACGGCTGTCCCTCCTGGCTCTTCGGGCGTGGGAGCTGTGGCCAGAGCCGCGGCCCTACCAGAAAATGCTTCGCAGGCTGGCGCGGCAGCGCCAGGTGGGCGCCGGTGGCGCCGAGGCTGACGGCCGCCGCAAAGCCCGCAGCCCCACGGGCTGTGGGGGCACGTGAGGAGCTGCCAAAGAGCTTTCCAACGAGGCACGGCTTTCCCTCCTGGCTCTTCGGGCATGGGAGCTGTGGCCAGAACCGCGGCCCTACCGGAAAATGCTTCGCAGGATGGCACGGCCGCGCCAGGTGGGCGCCGGTGGCGCCGAGGCTGACGGCCGCCGCAAAGCCCGCAGCCCCACGGGCTGTGGGGCCACACGAGCGGCTGCCAAAGAGCTTTCCAACGAGGCACGGCTTTCCCTCCTGGCTCTTCGGGCGTGGGAGCTGTGGCCAGAGCCGCGGCCCTACCGGAAAATGCTTCGCAGGCTGGCGCGGCCGCGCCAGGTGGGCGCCGGTGGCGCCGAGGCTGACGGCCGCCGCAAAGCCCGCAGCCCCACGGGCTGTGGGGCCACGCGAGCGGCTGCCAAAGAGCTTTCCAACGAGGCACGGCTTTCCCTCCTGGCTCTTCGGGCGTGGGAGCTGTGGCCAGAGCCGCGGCCCTACCGGAAAATGCTTCGCAGGCTGGCGCGGCCGAGCCAGGTGGGCGCCGGTGGCGCCGAGGCTGACAGCCGCCGCAAAGCCCGCAGCCCCACGGGCTGTGGGGCCACGCGAGCGGCTGCCAAAGAGCTTTCCAACGAGGCACGGCTTTCCCTCCTGGCTCTTCGGGAGTGGGAGCTGTGGCCAGAGCCGCGGCCCTACCGGAAAATGCTTCGCAGGCTGGCGCGGCCGCGCCAGGTGGGCGCCGGTGGCGCCGAGGCTGACGGCCGCCGCAAAGCCCGCAGCCCCACGGGCTGTGGGGCCACGCGAGCGGCTGCCAAAGAGCTTTCCAACGAGGCACGGCTTTCCCTCCTGGCTCTTCGGGTGTGGGAGCTGTGGCCAGAGCCACAGCCCTACCGGAAAATGCTTCGCAGGCTGGCGCGGCGGTGCCACGTGGGCGCCGGTGGCGCCGAGGCTGATGGCCGCCGCAAAGCCCGCAGCCCCACGGGCTGTGGGGCCACGCGAGCGGCTGCCAAAGAGCTTTCCAACGAGGCACGGCTTTCCCTCCTGGCTCTTCGGGCGTGGGAGCTGTGGCCAGAGCCGCGGCCCTACCAGAAAATGCTTCGCAGGCTGGCGCAGCGGCGCCACGTGGGCGCCGGTGGCGCCGAGGCTGACGGCCGCCGCAAAGCCCGCAGCCCCACGGGCTGTGGGGCCAAGCGAGCGGCTGCCAAAGAGCTTTCCAACGAGGCACGGCTTTCCCTCCTCGCTCTTCGGGCGTGGGAGCTGTGGCCAGAGCCGCGGCCCTACCGGAAAATGCTTCGCAGGCTGGCACGGCGGCGCCACGTGGGCGCCGGTGGCGCCGAGGCTGACGGCCGCCGCAAAGCCCGCAGCCCCACGGGCTGTGGGGCCACGCGAGCGGCTGCCAAAGAGCTTTCCAACGAGGCACGGCTTTCCCTCCTGGCTCTTCGGGCGTGGGAGCTGTGGCCAGAGCCGCGGCCCTACCAGAAAATGCTTCGCAGGCTGGCGCAGCGGCGCCACGTGGGCGCCGGTGGCGCCGAGGCTGACGGCCGCCGCAAAGCCCGCAGCCCCACGGGCTGTGGGGCCACGCAAGCGGCTGCCAAAGAGCTTTCCAACGAGGCACGGCTTTCCCTCCTCGCTCTTCGGGCGTGGGAGCTGTGGCCAGAGCCGCGGCCCTACCGGAAAATGCTTCGCAGGCTGGCACGGCGGCGCCACGTGGGCGCCGGTGGCGCCGAAGCTGACGGCCGCCGCAAAGCCCGCAGCCCCACAGGCTGTGGGGCCACGCGAGCAGCTGCCAAAGAGCTTTTCAACGAGGCACGGCTTTCCCTCCTGGCTCTTCGGGCGTGGGAGCTGTGGCCAGAGCCGCGGCCCTACCAGAAAATGCTTCGCAGGCTGGCGCGTCGGCGCCAGGTGGGCGCCGGTGGCGCCGAGGCTGACGGCCGCCGCAAAGCCCACAGCCCCACGGGCTGTGGGGGCACGTGAGCAGCTGCCAAAGAGCTTTCCAACGAGGCACGGCTTTCCCTCCTGGCTCTTCGGGTGTGGGAGCTGTTACCAGAACCGCTGCCTTACCGGAAAATGCTTCGCAGGATGGCACGGCCGCGCCAGGTGGGCGCCGGTGGCGCCGAGGCTGACGGCCGCCGCAAAGCCCGCAGCCCCACGGGCTGTGGGGCCACGCGAGCGGCTGCCAAAGAGCTTTCCAACGAGGCACGGCTTTCCCTCCTGGCTCTTCGGGCGTGGGAGCTGTGGCCAGAGCCGCGGCCCTACCGGAAAATGCTTCGCAGGCTGGCGTGGCGGCGCCACGTGGGCGCCGGTGGCGCCGAGGCTGACGGCCGCCGCAAAGCCCGCAGCCCCACGGGCTGTGGGGCCACGCGAGCAGCTGCCAAAGAGCTTTCCAACGAGGCACGGCTTTCCCTCCTGGCTCTTCGGGCGTGGGAGCTGTGGCCAGAGCCGCGGCCCTACCGGAAAATGCTTCGCAGGCTGGCGCGGCCGCGCCAGGTGGGCGCCGGTGGCGCCGAGGCTGACAGCCGCCGCAAAGCCCGCAGCCCCACGGGCTGTGGGGCCACGCGAGCGGCTGCCAAAGAGCTTTCCAACGAGGCACGGCTTTCCCTCCTGGCTCTTCGGGCGTGGGAGCTGTGGCCAGAGCCGCGGCCCTACCGGAAAATGCTTCGCAGGCTGGCGCGGCCGCGCCAGGTGGGCGCCGGTGGCGCCGAGGCTGACGGCCGCCGCAAAGCACGCAGCGCCACGGGCTGTGGGGACACGCGAGCGGCTGCCAAAGAGCTTTCCAACGAGGCACGGCTTTCCCTCCTGGCTCTTCGGGCGTGGAAGCTGTGGCCAGAGCCGCAGCCCTACCGGAAAATGCTTCGCAGGCTGGCGCGGCCGCGCCAGGTGGGCGCCGGTGGCGCCGAGGCTGACGGCCGCCGCAAAGCCCGCAGCGCCACGGGCTGTGGGGCCACGCGAGCAGCTGCCAAAGAGCATTCCAACGAGGCACGGCTTTCCCTCCTGGCTCTTCGGGCGTGGGAGCTGTGGCCAGAGCCGCGGCCCTACCGGAAAATGCTTTGCAGGCTGGCGCGGCCGCGCCAGGTGGGCGCCGGTGGCGCCGAGGCTGACGGCCGCCGCAAAGCCCGCAGCTGCACGGGCTGTGGGGCCACGCGAGCGGCTGCCAAAGAGCTTTCCAACGAGGCACGGCTTTCCCTCCTGGCTCTTCGGGCGTGGGAGCTGTGGCCAGAGCCGCGGCCCTACCGGAAAATGCTTCGCAGGCTGGCGCGGCAGCGCCACGTGGGCGGCGGTGGCGCCGAGGCTGACAGCCGCCGCAAAGCCCGCAGCCCCACGGGCTGTGGGGCCACGCGAGCGGCTGCCAAAGAGCTTTCCAACGAGGCACGGCTTTCCCTCCTGGCTCTTCGGGCGTGGGAGCTGTGGCCAGAGCCGCGGCCCTACCGGAAAATGCTTCGCAGGCTGGCGCGGCCGCGCCAGGTGGGCGCCGGTGGCGCCGAGGCTGACGGCCGCCGCAAAGCCCGCAGCGCCACGGGCTGTGGGGCCACGCGAGCAGCTGCCAAAGAGCATTCCAACGAGGCACGGCTTTCCCTCCTGGCTCTTCGGGCGTGGGAGCTGTGGCCAGAGCCGCGGCCCTACCGGAAAATGCTTTGCAGGCTGGCGCGGCCGCGCCAGGTGGGCGCCGGTGGCGCCGAGGCTGACGGCCGCCGCAAAGCCCGCAGCTGCACGGGCTGTGGGGCCACGCGAGCGGCTGCCAAAGAGCTTTGCAACGAGGCATGGCTTTCCCTCCTGGCTCTTCGGGCGTGGGAGCTGTGGCCAGAGCCGCGGCCCTACCGGAAAATGCTTCGCAGGCTGGCGCGGCAGCGCCACGTGGGCGCCGGTGGCGACGAGGCTGACGGCCGCCGCAAAGCCCGCAGCCCCACGGGCTGTGGGGCCACGCGAGCGGCTGCCAAAGAGCTTTCCAACGAGGCACGGCTTTCCCTCCTGGCTCTTCGGGCGTGGGAGCTGAGGCCAGAGCCGCGGCCCTACCGGAAAATGCTTCGCAGGCTGGCGTGGCGGCGCCAGGTGGGCGCCGGTGGCGCAGAGGCTGACGGCCGCCGCAAAGCCCGCAGCCCCACGGGCTGTGGGGCCACGCGAGCGGCTGCCAAAGAGCTTTCCAACGAGGCATGGCTTTCCCTCCTTGGTCTTCGGGCGTGGGAGCTGTGGCCAGAGCCGCGGCCCTACCGGAAAATGCTTCGCAGGCTGGCGCGGCAGCGCCACGTGGGCGCCGGTGGCGACGAGGCTGATGGCCGCCGCAAAGCCCGCAGCCCCACGGGCTGTGGGGCCACGGGAGCGGCTGCCAAAGAGCTTTCCAATGAGGCACGGCTTTCCCTCCTGGCTTTTCGGGCGTGGGAGCTGTGGCCAGAGCCGCGGCCCTACCGGAAAATGCTTCGCAGGCTGGCGCGGCGGCGCCAGGTGGGCGCCGGTGGCGCCGAGGCTGACGGCTGCCGCAAAGCCCGCAGACCCACGGGCTGTGGGGCCACGCGAGCGGCTGCCAAAGAGCTTTCCAACGAGGCACGGCTTTCCCTCCTGGCTCTTCGGGCGTGGGAGCTGTGGCCAGAGCCGCGGCCCTACCGGGAAATGCTTCGCAGGCTGGCTTGGCGGCGCCAGGTGGGCGCCGGTGGCGCCGAGGCTGACGGCCGCCGCAAAGCCCGCAGCCCCACGGGCTGTGGGGCCACGCGAGCAGCTGACAAAGAGCTTTCCAACGAGGCACGGCTTTCCCTCCTGGCCCTTCGGGCGTGGGAGCTGTGGCCAGAGCCGCGGCCCTACCAGATAATGCTTCGCAGGCTGGCGCTGCGGCGCCAGGTGGGCGCCGGTGGCGCCGAGGCTGACGGCCGCCTCAAAGCCCGCAGCCCCACGGGCTGTGGGGCCACGCGAGCGGCTGCCAAAGAGCTTTCCAACGAGGCACGGCTTTCCCTCCTGGCTCTTCGGGCGTGGGAGCTGTGGCCAGAGCCGCGGCCCTACCGGAAAATGCTTCGCAGGCTGGCACGGCAGCGCCACGTGGGCGCCGGTGGCGCCGAGGATGACGGCCGCCGCAAAGCCCGCAGCCCCACGGGCTGTGGGGCCACGCGAGCGGCTGCCAAAGAGCTTTCCAACGAGGCACGGCTTTCCCTCCTGGCTCTTCGGGCGTGGGAGCTGAGGCCAGAGCCGCGGCCCTACCGGAAAATGCTTCGCAGGCTGGCGCGGCGGCGTCAGGTGGGCGCCGGTGGCGCCGAGGCTGACGGCCGCCGCAAAGCCCGCAGCCCCACGGGCTGTGGGGCCACGCGAGCGGCTGCCAAAGAGCTTTCCAACGAGGCACGGCTTTCCCTCCTGGCTCTTCGGGCGTGGGAGCTGTGGCCAGAGCCGCGGCCCTACCGGAAAATGCTTCGCAGGCTGGCGCGGCAACGCCAAGTGGGCGCCGGTGGCGCCGAGGCTGACGGCCGCCGCAAAGCCCGCAGCCCCACGGGCTGTGGGGCCACGCGAGCGGCTGCCAAAGAGCTTTCCAACGAGGCACGGCTTTCCCTCCTGGCTCTTCGGGCGTGGGAGCTGTGGCCAGAGCCGCGGCCCTACCGGAAAATGCTTCGCAGGCTGGCGCTGCGGCGCCACGTGGGCGCCGGTGGCGCCGAGGCTGACGGCCGCCACAAAGCCCGCAGCCCCACGGGCTGTGGGGCCACGCGAGCGGCTGCCAAAGAGCTTTCCAACGAGGCACGGCTTTCCCTCCTGGCTCTTCGGGCGTGGGAGTGTGGCCAGAGCCGCGGCCCTACCGGAAAATGCTTCGCAGGCTGGCGCGGCGGCGCCAGATGGGCGCCGGTGGGGCCGAGGCTGACAGCCGCCGCAAAGCCCGCAGCCCCACGGGCTGTGGGGCCACGCGAGCAGCTGACAAAGAGCTTTCCAACGAGGCACGGCTTTCCCTCCTGGCCCTTCGGGCGTGGGAGCTGTGGCCAGAGCCGCGGCCCTACCAGATAATGCTTCGCAGGCTGGCGCTGCGGCGCCAGGTGGGCGCCGGTGGCGCCGAGGCTGACGGCCGCCTCAAAGCCCGCAGCCCCACGGGCTGTGGGGCCACGCGAGCGGCTGCCAAAGAGCTTTCCAACGAGGCACGGCTTTCCCTCCTGGCTCTTCGGGCGTGGGAGCTGTGGCCAGAGCCGCGGCCCTACCGGAAAATGCTTCGCAGGCTGGCGCGGCGGCGCCAGCTGGGCGCCGGTGGCGCCGAGGCTGACGGCCGCCGCAAAGCCCGCAGCCCCACGGGCTGTGGGGCCACGCGAGCGGCTGCCAAAGAGCTTTCCAACGAGGCACGGCTTTCCCTCCTGGCTCTTCGGGCGTGGGAGCTGAGGCCAGAGCCGCGGCCCTACCGGAAAATGCTTCGCAGGCTGGCGCGGCGGCGTCAGGTGGGCGCCGGTGGCGCCGAGGCTGACGTCCGCCGCAAAGCCCGCAGCCCCACGGGCTGTGGGGCCACGCGAGCGGCTGCCAAAGAGCTTTCCAACGAGGCACGGCTTTCCCTCCTGGCTCTTCGGGCGTGGGAGCTGTGGCCAGAGCCGCGGCCCTACCGGAAAATGCTTCGCAGGCTGGCGCGGCAACGCCAAGTGGGCGCCGGTGGCGCCGAGGCTGACGGCCGCCGCAAAGCCCGCAGCCCCACGGGCTGTGGGGCCACGCGAGCGGCTGCCAAAGAGCTTTCCAACGAGGCACGGCTTTCCCTCTTAGCTCTTATGGCGTGGGAGCTGTGGCCAGAGCCGCGGCCCTAAGGGAAAATGCTTCGCAGGCTGGCGCGGCAGCGCCACGTGGGCGGCGGTGGCGCCGAGGCTGACGGCCGCCGCAAAGCCCGCAGCCCCACGGGCTGTGGGGCCACGCGAGCGGCTGCCAAAGAGCTTTCCAACGAGGCACGGCTTTCCCTCCTGGCTCTTCGGGCGTGGGAGCTGTGGCCAGAGCCGCGGCCCTACCGGAAAATGCTTCGCAGGCTGGCACGGCAGCGCCAGGTGGGCGCCGGTGGCGCCGAGGCTGACGGCCGCCGCAAAGCCCGCAGCCCCACGGGCTGTGGGGCCACGCGAGCGGCTGCCAAAGAGCTTTCCAACGAGGCACGGCTTTCCCTCTTAGCTCTTCGGGCGTGGGAGCTGTGGCCAGAGCCGCGGCCCTACCGGAAAATGCTTCGCAGGCTGGCACGGCAGCGCCAGGTGGGCGCCGGTGGCTCCAAGGCTGACGGCCGCCGCAAAGCCCGCAGCCCCACGGGCTGTGGGGCCACGCGAGCGGCTGCCAAAGAGCTTTCCAACGAGGCACGGCTTTCCCTCCTGGCTCTTCGGGCGTGGGAGCTGAGGCCAGAGCCGCGGCCCTACCGGAAAATGCTTCGCAGGCTGGCGCGGCGGCGTCAGGTGGGCGCCGGTGGCGCCGAGGCTGACGGCCGCCGCAAAGCCCGCAGCCCCACGGGCTGTGGGGCCACGCGAGCGGCTGCCAAAGAGCTTTCCAACGAGGCACGGCTTTCCCTCCTGGGTCTTCGGGCGTGGGAGCTGTGGCCAGAGCCGCGGCCCTACCGGAAAATGCTTCGCAGGCTGGCAAGGCAGCGCCACGTGGGCGCCGGTGGCGCCGAGGCTGACGGCCGCCGCAAAGCCCGCAGCCCCACGGGCTGTGGGGCCACGCAAGCGGCTGCCAAAGAGCTTTCCAACGAGGCACGGCTTTCCCTCCTGGCTCTTCGGGCGTGGGAGCTGTGGCCAGAGCCGCGGCCATACCCGAAAATGCTTCGCAGGCTGGCGCGGCCGCGCCAGGGGGTGCCGGTGGCGCCGAGGCTGACGGCCGCCGCAAAGCCCGCAGCCCCACGGGCTGTGGGGCCACGCGAGCGGCTGCCAAAGAGCATTCCAACGAGGCACGGCTTTCCCTCCTGGCTCTTCGGGCGTGGGAGCTGTGGCCAGAGCCGCAGCCCTACCGGAAAATGCTTCGCAGGATGGCGCGGCCGCGCCAGGGGGGCGCCGGTGGCGCCGAGGCTGACGGCCGCCGCAAAGCCCGCAGCCCCACGGGCTGTGGGGCCACGCGAGCGGCTGCCAAAGATCATTCCAACGAGGCACGGCTTTCCCTCCTGGCTCTTCGGGCGTGGGAGCTGTGGCCAGAGCCGCGGCCCTACCGGAAAATGCTTCGCAGGCTGGCGCGGCGGCCCCAGGTGTGCGCCGGTGGCGCCGAGGCTGACGGCCGCCGCAAAGCCCGCAGCCCCACGGGCTGTGGGGCCACGCGAGCAGCTGCCAAAGAGCATTCCAACGAGGCATGGCTTTCCCTCCTTGGTCTTCGGGCGTGGGAGCTGTGGCCAGAGCCGCGGCCCTACCAGATAATGCTTCGCAGGCTGGCGCTGCGGCGCCAGGTGGGCGCCGGTGGCGCCGAGGCTGACGGCCGCCGCAAAGCTCGCAGCCCCACGGATGTGGGGCCACGCGAGCGGCTGCCAAAGAGCTTTCCAACGAGGCACGGCTTTCCCTCCTGGCTCTTCGGGCGTGGGAGCTGTGGCCAGAGCCGCGGCCCTACCGGAAAATGCTTCGCAGGCTGGCGCGGCGGCGCCAGGTGGGAGCCGGTGGCGCTGAGGCTGACGGCCGCCGCAAAGCCCGCAGCCCCACGGGCTGTGGGGCCACGCGAGCGTCTGCCACAGAGTTTTCCAACGAGGCACGGCTTTCCCTCGTGGCTCTTCGGGCGTGGGAGCTGAGGCCAGAGCCGCGGCCCTACCGGAAAATGCTTCGCAGGCTGGCGCTGCGGCGCCAGGTGGGCGCCGGTGGCGCCGAGGCTGACGGCCGCCGCAAAGCCCGCAGCCCCACGGGCTGTGGGGCCACGCGAGCGGCTGCCAAAGAGCTTTCCAACGAGGCATGGCTTTCCCTCCTGGCTCTTCGGGCGTGGGAGCTGTGGCCAGAGCCGCGGCCCTACCGGTAAATGCTTCGCAGGCTGGCGCGGCCGCGCCAGGTGGGCGCCGGTAGCGCCGAGGCTGACGGCCGCCGCAAAGCTCGCAGCCCCACGGGCTGTGGGGCCACGCGAGCGGCTGCCAAAGAGCTTTCCAACGAGGCACGGCTTTCCCTCCTGGCTCTTCGGGCGTGGGAGCTGAGGCCAGAGCCGCGGCCCTACCGGAAAATGCTTCGCAGGCTGGCGCGGCGGCGCCACGTGGGCGCCGGTGGCGCCGAGGCTGACGGCCGCCGCAAAGCCCGCAGCCCCACGGGCTGTGGGGCCACGCGAGCAGCTGCCAAAGCGCATTCCAACGAGGCATGGCTTTCCCTCCTTGGTCTTCGGGCGTGGGAGCTGTGGCCAGAGCCGCGGCCCTACCAGATAATGCTTCGCAGGCTGGCGCTGCGGCGCCAGGTGGGCGCCGGTGGCGCCGAGGCTGACGGCCGCCGCAAAGCCCGCAGCCCCACGGGCTGTGGGGCCACGCGAGCGTCTGCCAAAGAGTTTTCCAACGAGGCACGGCTTTCCCTCCTTGGTCTTCGGGCGTGGGAGCTGAGGCCAGAGCCGCGGCCCTACCGGAAAATGCTTCGCAGGCTGGCGCTGCGGCGCCACGTGGGCACCGGTGGCGCCGAGGCTGACGGCCGCCGCAAAGCCCGCAGCCCCACGGGCTGTGGGGCCACGCGAGCGGCTGCCAAAGAGCTTTCCAACGAGGCACGGCTTTCCCTCCTGGGTCTTCGGGCGTGGGAGCTGTGGCCAGAGCCGCGGCCCTACCCGAAAATGCTTCGCAGGCTGGCGCGGCAGCGCCACGTGGGCGCCGGTGGCGCCGAGGCTGACGGCCGCCGCAAAGCCCGCAGCCCCACGGGCTGTGGGGCCACGCGAGCGGCTGCCAAAGAGCTTTCCAACGAGGCACGGCTTT